>NW_026782736.1:0-151297 GCF_031769215.1 Ylistrum balloti | reverse complement strand
TAGCCCCGCCTACCGTTTCGTGTCCACCAATACCATCGTCTAAGCACTAAACGACGACCTTGACATCGCACGTGCTTTACAACCTGTCGTAGTACCTTTGTGAAAATATAGCCGGCGGTAGAGATACCGAACAGAAGAACATTGAACACAAAAGAACGTGTAACTTCGCCCATTTCAAGCTCGAAACCTAAAAAATCTCTGTGCTCTGGATAAATTTTATTGTGATGATAAGCCGACTTTAAATCGAAAATGAATATGAAATCACCTTGATGAAACATGTCTCGAGCGATGCTAGCGTTCTCGTATTTGAATTTGAACTTGTGCAAGAATAGATTGATATGACGACAATCTAACACGAGACGTGCTTTACCTGCCCGGTTGTACGCAACTGTCAAAGGATTTACAACACGTGGCCGAACTTTGACCTCGGACACGCAGTCTATACGAAGCAATTTCTCGACCTCGACAAACATTCAGCGGAACTTCTTTGAATGGTAACCTATAACCATTGGCTATTACCGATAAAACCGCGTCATTAGTGCCAGAAGCTTTCCAATATACGAAACATTTCTTTAACCTACCAAAAGGTGAAAGCACATCTTTTACAACCACCGTCGGAACGGTTTCATCGCTATTAAGCTGACCATGCTTAGAATAAAAAATTCTACTTAGCTTTTGACCGGTGCTGAATCCGGCAGGTGACATGGCTGGGCACTCCGACCTCCAATGTCCGGCCCTACCACAGCCATAACACAAACCGGGCCTCGGGGTTCTAATAGCCATTTTATCCGGTTGCCCGGTTGTTTCCGTCGGTGCTGGATAAACCCGGTGTTGTTGATGTGGTGAGTACCGAGATCTCCATTTCGCTACAGATTTCTGCTTCGCAGCCTTTATTTATCGATCGACCCTGGAACGTGCTCTGTCCATTCTTTTTTCATCGTCGGAATCTTCAGCAAGGGGATTGGATACATATTCTTCCACGGTTTTCCATCCCGATTCTGAGGTGTCGGCCAATTTGATCAACTTTTGGCGGTAATTAATCATGTCCATACCTTCTACAATTAGTGTTTTTGTGGCCTGAGGGTCATGGAGTGATGATTCTTCCGCCTCTTGCAACTTGGCAGTAAATTTCTGGTTAAACTTGAACTGTTCTTCACAACTTTTCTTGGAGAACTTGTGATTATCAGCATACATAATGTCCTGGCGTATCTGGGCCCTCTGAGCGTTAGAAATGTCCACCTGCTTTGCGTGTATTTTAACCTCCAATTCGCCCAGCTTTTCGCTCATTAAAACATCTAAGCGGAATAACATAGCCACATGTGCCTCATCGACTGTAGACTTGATATGTCTGCTTAAGTCAGGGTCCATTGTTGAGAAAAAAATGGAACGAGAAGATTTTACTGTGTTCGCCCTGCTGAGAGGGCAGCTAGAATGTGACCATATAGAACACGTGCCCGGGTTCGTACCCGCATACCCGCGTTCTCGCGCACGCGGAACGTGCGAAGCGATATACATGCGATGTCGCTAAAGACAAATAATTCCCGCTATACTAACGAAAAGTGGGAATATAAAATTCTTTGCATTATGTAACGTGCCGGGCTCTCAGTTTATACGGAGCAAACTGCTCCAGAGGCGATCGGACGTAGATCACACCACAAGGCTACAACAAACCGCAACACTCAACAGCCTGCCAGCACCACGACACGGTCACTACAACACCGTGTACAGGGCAATATGAGGGGTGGGGGGTTTCATATTCGGCGTGGGGGTGGGGAGCGAAAGTTTTTGCCAAAATCGGCACAATTTAGGAGCAAATGTGAGTATAGCACCGATTGGCATCATTCTTCTATACTTTGTTATAGACCACGCAACACAGCATGGTTTGCTCTTTCATATGGTCCTTACCACTTTTCACCACTTCATTTGATTTTCTCAAACACTTCAACAATGTTGTCTGTTTGGCCACTTTTCTCTTGCTCTGCATGTTTGTAGTTTCATTTCTCCGTAAATTGACCTTTTTAACTGACGCAAAAGTTTGCGCAAATTTATTCTTCCTTCCTGAATAGATATATTTAATAATTTTTCAGATCATGTGTCTTATTAGAACGTTTCAAGCATTTTTTCTGTATTGTTCATGTATATCCTGCGGGGGAATCATTTATTTTGCGGGGTGGGCGACCTCTTCATATTTTTTCGTTTTATTACGAAAAATTGTCAACATATTTAAACGTTGTGAGGGGAGACTGGGGGAAAGATTCGCTGTTTTGGGGGGATTTCCCTTTAAGTGGTGTAATAACATTTTGACTTTGGAAGGAATGTATATTATTACATACTAATTGTTGTAGCTTCCTTTTAGGCTTGTATTATTTCGTTTGTTTCCTCCAAGTGTGAAGAGTTCTACAAAAAGAACATAACTGACATTACAGAAAGTAATAGTGCGTTTGTACACAAATATACACATAAGAAGCATTTAAATTAATATAAAGTAAACAGTAGACACAGAGTTTACGTACGTATATTGTATACATACAACAACTCCTATAGTTAAGAATATAAACGCGTGAAGTAAGCGTTTTCCATATGGAACGATATAATATAAAGAAAACTTATATAGTAAACACATTACACACAAGAATCATTTCAATTACATACAAAGTGAACAATAGACGCAGAGTTTACGTACATACATTGTATACATACAACAACTCCTATAGTTAAGAATATAAACGCGTGAAGTAAGCGTTTTCCATATGGAACGATATAATATAAAGAAAACTTATATAGTCAACACATTGCATACAAGAATCATTTCAATTACATACAAAGTGAACAATAGACGCAGAGTTTACGTACATACCTTGTATACATACAACAACTCCTATAGTTAAGAATATAAACGCGCGAAGTAAGTGTTTTCCATATGGAACGATATAATATAATGAAAACTTATATAGTAAACATATTACACACAAGAATCATTTCGATTACATACAAAGTGAACAATAGACGCAGAGTTTACGTACATACCTTGTATACATACAACAACTCCTATAGTTAAGAATATAAACGCGTGAAGTAAGCGTTTTCCATATGGAACGATATAATATAAAGAAAACTTATATAGTAAACACATTGCATACAAGAATCATTTCAATTACATACAAAGTGAACAATAGACACAGAGTTTACGTGCTTATATTGTATACATACACCAACTCCTAAAGTAAAGAAAATAAATGCACGAAGTACAATATCAAGATATATATATATATAATATTGTATGAAGTAATGCAAAAGAAAAATAAAATCTTAATTTTCTTCTTAAAAAGATCATTTCGGGCATTTTTTTTCCAGTTAAATCCAATAAATGTGCATATTACAACCATAGGATTTAAGACGTGAATATTTCATATTGAAGTCAAAATGACCAAACATTACAATTATATAGCATGATAATGTTGTAGGATTCTGATGATGAAAATTATTGAGTTTATTCTATAATCCTCTAGTTCAAATGGGGATATATCGTAGTCGATAATTCCCCCGAGAAGAACATGTATTAGTTGATAATTTGACAATTCATTAAGGTAAACTACAAAATCTATATCTTTCACTGTGCTTAGGAAGCACCAGAGCTGGTCTCGTAAACTCTCCGTGTGAGAGCATTCAAGCACGCTATGAATAATGACATCTTTATACATGAGGCCACAGTAGTGACACAGGGGAGCATTTTCATTTTCACGCATTTCAACGCTTAGTTTAACAATTCGTTTGATATAAAAACCATATTGTGGAAAACGTAGAGCAAATTTCCAAACCGGGTAAGGATGTATACTATTATGTAAGAGAATAAATCGAGAAAAATCACGATCTACGTACATTCTTTCAAATAATCTAGTTTCTTCATATTTTCTAACATGACCATTAATTAAAATCTTCCATTGTAATTTGTTAGGAAATACACCATTTTTCATGAATTCATTAAGAACATAGTACAAATCGTATTTTTGTAGAATATAAACAATGTCAGGCACAAGTCCTCTACTAAAATGGGTCAGACTGAATTCAAATAACCGTTTAATAAAAATCTCACGTGTTAAATAACCTACATTCTTTAAACAAATTCTACCAAAAAAATTGCATTTTCTTTGTACTTATATATACTTCAATTGAAAACCACCCAAGCAAAGATGTACACATTCTTAAACTGAAACCTTGAATTGATTTAACAATGAAATTCTGTGCCTTTTCTAACAAATAAATTTCTCTTTGCTTTAGTTGCCACAATTCACAACCATACAATGCTGAAGGGTAAACTTTAGACTTTACTATTTTTGCAGCAGTAAGAGGATTGAGCGTATATGGGTGTGCCCCAGAACGAATCAAAGACATTACTCCACACTTCAACTTAGAACAAGCGCGTTCTGTTCGTTCAATATTATTATTTTTGCTATTCAACAAAACACCAACATGTGTAATACTTTCAAAAATTGGTAATTTAGAATCATATAGAGTCACATCACAAGATACACTTGATCGTTTTTTGGCAGTGAAAATAAGGGCCTTAGATTAAACGGAAGAAAAAGTAAATCTCCACTTTCGGCTGTATAACTCACAGACTGAGAGCAAATGCTGTAAATTGTTAACGTTGTTACTAACAAGACATATGTCATCGGCTTGTGTGGGTATATTAACACGTGAGGATAACACTACTGACCCTTTTCCGCTAAATTCTACATCATTTAGCAAATCATTTATAAAAACCACGTATAACTTCGCAGATAACGACCCACCTTGTAAAATCCCTCGCTTCATAGTTATGTAATTTGACTTAAAACCATTGAAAACAACTCGACCGGTAAAATGAAAGTACATCTGATACATAATGTTCCATGTTTTCCCTTTAATAGACAAGTTGTAAAGCTTATATAATAGCCCGTCTTGCCATACACAATCGAAGGCTTTATTACTATCTAAAAAGGCAACAAACACTTCGGATGCATGGTCTAGATTATAATTGATGCTTTCTTGTAAATTAAAGGACGTACATAAACTACATAAATTCTTGCGATAGGCTGACTGATGCCGGTTTGGAAATGAGTCTGATTCTAGTACTGGACTTAAACGGGTAGACAACAATGACTCAAATATTTTGAAAAATACAGAAATTAATGTTATGCCCCTATAGCTGTTTGTCTCGTCCTTCGGTTTCCTTTCACCTTTGTACAGTGTAATTATCGTGTCCAATTTCCACGATTTTGGAATATATCCATACTTTACAATAAGATTGAAAAGATATGTTATATGTGTAACAAGTAAATTGCTACAGTATTTAACATGCTCATACACCAGAGCGTCTGGACCACCTGACTTTTTTGTTTTAAGACCTTTACATATCGAATAAACCTCTTCAAATGTAAACTCATTTTCCAGAAACGTATCATGGTTAGTTTTGATGTTTTCCTTAATTGTCAGTATATCATGTTGAACCTGATTAAAAGTATTAGCATCAAGCATGTCGTTACTTTCACTTTCAAAAAGCTTACCAAAATGTTTATCCATTTGCGATTTCTCTTGGATCGCGTAGGACCCGGCCATCATACTTCAGCTCAGTCTGTGTTAATTTCGGTTTAAGTGATTTAGATTTATATAATTGCCAGAATAGTGCTTGATCATCTTCACCGGACTGATCAATTTCCTGAAACTGCCGACTCATATACGTGTTGAAAGCATTCCTAAGTTTAGTTCTAAAAGTAATTATGCTTAATTTGTAATCTAGAAAGTAACCATCATACCTCTACCTTGACTGTTATCTTTCCACAATTTCCTTTTAAATAACATTTTGCTATGTAACTCTGTTAATTGTTTGTTCCAATATGGTTTAAAATTTCCCATAAATGTACATTTCTGGATGCAATGTTCTGACGCCTTTAATAAAACATTTTTAAATTATCAAAATATGAGTCAATCTCGTCATTTGATTTGATTTTCTCTGGAACATTAAACTGAGCTCAGACTCTACAATAAACTTGGAATTGTTAATTTGACCATTATTCAATGCCTTCCGCCAGTTATATTTGGTAGTATTTGTACGATTTGTTAACGAAACTGTAGGAATGTCGATACTTCTGTAGACTGGGAGGTGATCTGATGAGTTTTCACCATCATCTAAGACTTCAGATTTTCTCACCAAATCCATCATACTACTTTCAACAACAATATGGTCTATCATTGTGCAGTTGCCAGAAACAGGACAGAACGTGTAATCAGGCCCACTGCAAACATTTTGGACATTAACAGATACTAAATTATTTCTACTAAGAAAAGTTTCAAAATCAATTGATCTCGCGTTACTGGGAAACTGATAACGTGGGCCATTAATTTCCATGTTAAAGTCTCCAATAATAATAACCCTCCCTTTTTCTGAATATACGGATACAAGAGATTCTAATGTATCTATAGCTTCCTTGAAAACATCCAAGTGTCTTGATGATGCTGGCATGTATACCGAAAAGACATAGATATAATTACGTTCAGATTCCTGAATCTCCATGCCAACCATTCGAGGGCAATCTATAGTAATTTCCTGAACCCTTAGACTAGATTTGTACAGCATGCAAACACCACCTCTAATATTGCACTTATACCGAAACAGGTCTACCTCGTGGACTGGTTTTACAAAGCATGAATAACCGGATTGGATGAAGGTATCAAAAACAGACAAGTGCTATTCCCTTATCCAATGTTCTGAGAGACCGCAAACATCAATTTTACGGTCTTCCAAACACTTTAACAAATATGGTGTAGCTGACAATATCCCTTTAATGTTCCAGCACATTATGTTGAGGTTGTTAGATATTTTGTTCATGGTCGTTTATAAAGACATTTCTGGGTAGCCATGGACGAACACTAACACCGTCAGGCCAGAAGGATTGGTCTTGCAACTTGTTGTGTTCGTCATCAACAACGTTTACTTGAGCAGATGCAGTTCTTTTCCAGCTTCTTTCGAAGTATCGTAAGAATGTAACTGTCACGTTTTTATCACGAAGGTAATCGCGCATGTCACTTTCAGACGATTGTTTTTTTTATTAATACCATGCATGTAGTACCTACGTGTTTTCCTGTGTTTTTTAGTAGATCGGAATCCTGTAAAATGAACTTTTTTGCTGTTTTGGCTGCTGGTTGCACACCGACGACGGAAAGTGTACAGGTATAGATGACGTTTCCCGGTGTTTGGACGGTGTGTTATCATTTTCCGCTTGCTGTGTAACAATTGTGAAATAGCTCCTTTGCTGAACAGGGAAGCTACGTGCCTCTGTATTAGCGGCGGCTGCCGGTACATTGTTAGGAAGGTGCTGAACATCGGCAGCTGCTTTGGAAGAGTTCTCTCCTGTTTGGGGGTGCGGTTCAGACAGCGGACTATATCTGTTGCTCATCTCGATTTGGTAAACGTCATGAGGAGGTTTAGTTTTTTGTGTTGTTGCTCGTTCTTTGTTTTTCATGAGGCATTTTACTTCGTTCAACTGTTTTTGTGTGCATTCTGATGTTTTCTGTAAGGATTTAAGCGCGTCCTCGATCACATGAATGTCGTCTTCACATTGTTTTGTCGTTTGTCCTACATGCTTCAGTCGGTTCTTAAAACCTTCAATACCATTTAATGTATTGTCGTCGAATCGCTGAGCGATAATATGACAGTCAGTAGCCTTCTGGTGTATGTCCTTCATTGATGTTTTTATTTTTTTGACATTTCTTTTAAGCTCTGAGATATGTTTCCCCATTTCTAACTTTTCTTCTTTCATGTCTTTGATTTCACTAGACATACTCTTGACGCTTTTTCTGAGTTTTTCATTTTCTTGTATGTTTTGCTGAAGTGTTTTGTGAATGTCATTATTTTCTTCTGTTAAAGTGTCGATTTGTGGTCTCATTGTTCTTAGTTCCTCGATGTAATGTTTCTTTTTTTCTTTTGACTTTTCTCTTTCATTCTTTAAATCAAAGATTTCTTTACTCAGATTGTCCATTTGTGTTACAAAAGTAGAGTTTTTGGTTTTTATGTCTAGTAAGTCCGATTTAATTGTCACAATCATCTCTTTTAATAGTTTCGTGCCTCCTTCGTCGGTCACTTGTTGAGGTTTGGATGGTTGTTCGTGAGTTTTTCTTGTTTTAGGAACTATCTCATATAGATCTTCCGTGTATTCGCCTATGATGGCCCGAAGAAGAACAGTCTTTGGCAAGTTTGTGATGAATTGCGGGAGAGCCGGATTTCCTAGAGGCTAGTCGTTTCCGAAGATAACCTTCGTTAATTGGAAAGTCATCTCTAGCTCTAGCAAGTTCATATAGCTTATACCGGAGTTGTTCAAGGTCAGGGACACTCTCGTGGGTGAGTGAACGAATTTGGTCAATAAGAAGGTCTCTCGGCATATCAATGGCGGCCTTGAGCGTTTCCAGATAAGCTGGAATCTCTTTAGAAGGGTTTTGAGGTGTGTTTTCATGTTGGGTTTCAGCAACGTCACTTTGTGGGGTGTACGAAAACGATTCCTCAAACTCTCAATTATACAAAGTACAAGAAAGTGGTTCCACATTTGTCAATTCAGTATATATCAGGGAATCCGCATTTATTGATGAATTCATCATTCAAGATTTGATGAAACAATGTCAATATTAAATGTATCAACTCCTACTACAAATATGTACATATATCCTTTTGTTTACATGGGACACGCACGCGATAGATAGAAGCGAATACCCCTCAGGTACCCGTACAGGTATATGTTATATCTGCACACACATACAGGTAATTTATAAATAGCATATATGGTATAGAGTGGTCAGCAACCGTGACGAGTTACGTGTATAGTACTACAACAATGCACAAAATAATTTCGATGTTTGTATGTTATTTACAATCATTGTTTTACCGTAAATCCTCGAAGCATGGTGCAGGATGCTGTCACAGAGTTCCTTGCAAGGAATATTTCCAAAAAAAACTTCCACTTGAAATCGTAATAAAGCCAAAGCGAAGATTTTCTTTTCGTCATGGTACCCTGAAAAGAAGAACATTAACACTCCTGGAAAAAAAGTAGCTGAACTTTGATGTTATATGTTTTTTGATGGTCCTGATCATATAGGTTATAGAATATAGTTATTGGTTACCATTGTTTCCAACAGAAAATGTTATTTTAGTTGTGTTATTGTGACGTTCAGATAGGTACCGTCATTTAATGTAGAAGTCGTTTTAATATATTTTCAAAATGAGAAATTACAGATATCTAAATCTTTCTAACAATATAATGATATCATAGATGTATTATCAGTAACGAATCTTTATAAACATGCTTTTATACAAGTCACATTTCTTTACATCCAGAATTCGACATTTTGATAAAAATGATTTGTAGTGATACACCTTAATGTTCAGAATATCGATACGGGATATCAACAAATGCATTTATTGAAAATATGACCGATTTACTGATACACGTTTAACGGATTGATACTTCAATGACGCACATTGATTATTAGTTTCATTGATACTGACAGCTAACTAGTAAACTGTATTCTAGCAGATCTTGCTGTGTTCCGTGGTCTATAGCAATGTATAGAAGAATGATGGCAATCGGTGTTATACTCACATTTTCTCCTAAATTGTGCCGATTTTGGCCTAAAATTCATTTTCATATACAGCCAAGGTAGTGATATGCTTGTAATTAAGGTCACATTCAACAAAAAAACAGCTCAACGGAATAGATGTCTTCGTAATAAAGGTAGCACTCTTTAAGAGTAGGGATACTATTTCTAGATAATTTATAATGTACAAGGGAAGGATTATATTGTTATAATGGCCTTATTGTACAACATAAGACATGTTCCCATACCTGTAACAAAGATCAACGAAAGGATGATATTTGTTACCAGGGTCACATTCTACAATTAAAGGCATTAATTTTTACAAGCAAGCTGCATGTGTTAGAGGCAGAAAAACACCGCATTCTATTATTGGGATCGACCCATCGTCTAGTTTAATTAGTGCTCTTGTCAAGTTCAGCCTCTACAAGAAAGTGGTTTTACCTTCTGTGTTATATGGGTGTGAACATTGGGGTCATCTTGGCTCAAAAGAACTTACTTTATTAAGTAGTTTCCAGCATTACAGAGCAAAGCTCATGCTCAGAGTCCCTCGGCGCGCTCGTTCAGATATTGTCGAACCTATGTTAGGGTTATTTCGCATTTCTACGGAAATCAACAATAGAAAATTACTTCATCTGCAAAAACTTATATCAATGGATCAATCCTTCCTAGAAAAGCGTATTTTTACCGTTCGCTTATATTCCTTTTTGAAAGCGCATTCTGGCACCTGTGATAACCACTGCTCCAAAGGGTACTTCCCAGATATCGTAAATGTGCTACAAAGATGTAACTTGGAACCTTTCCTGGATTCGTATCTTCGAAACTACGTATTCCCCTCCAAGATACAGTGGAAATCAGCTGTTAAATCTGCCATAAATTGTGCTGAAAATTCGGCTCTAAAAGCTCGAATGTTTAGCAAGTGTCATTCCTCTTACAAACCGTATATAATGTGGCTTGCAGCAGAATCTTTAACAGACATTACTCCTTAAGCTCTGCCTTGTCCACACCAGCTATTCCAGCCCGTGCTGTGTGCGCTCTTTGTTCCGAGCCCGTCAATGACGTATTTTCTCACCTCTGTTGTTCCTGTGGTAATACCAATGAGCTCCGTAGAAGTTTTCTACAGGGAGTCCTCTCAGACTTTAGGCCAATTATGTACCGATCGCTTGTAAGTGAGGATCATGCCACTTTTGTAAATACGCTTTTAGGCCTGACATCAGGCCTCCAGCTGCTAGATGCTGCTGCCCAGAAACTTTTTCTGATGAAAAGCGTAAGATTCGTTGTAAGTCCTACGCGCTCCTTAACTTAATGATTTCTATTTTTTGACGTTTCCACGCGATATTGATGATTTACACGCGTTAATTGAACTGTTTCTGCTTATATTTTTTTTTCTTTTCCCTGTCGATTTCTTGTATTACCAATATCTCCTTTGGGAGGAAATAAAGTTTGGTGATGATGATGATGGTGATGATGATGATGATGATGATGACTATAATCGGGAGGGCTGTATTTGTTATACAGTTCACACTCTACAACGGGAGGAAACTTTCTTTACATGTCACTATACTACAGGTGGAATATATTTGTTACAGCGGTCGTATTATCTGATCGAAGGGATACATTTTATATGGGTCACAGTGTACAATTTCAAACCAACATGCATATCTGTAACAAAGGTCACATCCTACAATGCAAGGGATGCATTTGTTATGAAAGTGAGAATAGTGACACATCTACGAAGGTTGAGATATAAATGTTACTGGGGTCACATCTAAGATAGGACGAATATTTGTTTAAGTGGTCACAACCTTCACGGAATTTATTTTTAGAGAGGTCACACTCGTGCCTTGTTGAGAGGAACGTTGAGAAGAATTTCTACCCGTTGCAAAACAAATAGCTGGCTCTTGTTTTAAATTGATAAGCGTTGGCCGTTTATGAATTGTATGGACAAATTCTTTTTAAAAGATATATGAAATTGACGCTATGATGTAAAGTCATTATATCAAGATTAATATTAAAATACTGAATCAGCCATATCGTTAGGTAACTGTACACCCTATAACAACAAGAGGGGATAAATATACCACCTGATCGCTAAACGGAGGATGTCGGTGGAATAAGATAGCTCTCTAGTGAAGATCAAGGTACATGTACATTCTTCGACAATCCCAACACGCGGAGGTTTGTAGTTTTTTTTTACAAAGTTGTGAAATGAACTGGTCTGTGTGTCATGGTTCTATCCTTGGGTAAGACACTTTACCTTAGTTGTTCACGGTAGCATGATGATGTCGTTAAATACTAAACCAATGACATAGCGTTAAATTTCTTGTAGTCGTTTCATGGTGTTCGGAGGTTTAGACGATAAATTTTCTGTAGTTGTTTCATTGAGTTCAGCTCCCCTGTGGATAGGAGTTCGAATATATCCGCTGTGTCCTACTGCATGTGGTAAAAGTCCACTAAAGGGGCAACCTGTCTGCCGTGGGTTACGTCCCGTTAGTACTGGGAGAAAGGATCCTGGTGGTTGAGGGGCGGTTATGTGGTTTGCGTTTTACTCTCAAGCAATCTCGCATGGCCTTCCCCCAATACATCATTCTGGCCTCTATCTCAGTAAGACGGGTGGTCATTGTGATCAATCGCCTGGTCATGCCAAGCCCTGGGCCAACTTTACGTCCTAAGTGTCAAGGTTTTTCCTTTTCATTTCACTCAACCGTATACCCATCTGTTTTTGTAGCTTTTATTTTACAGTTGTATCCCAGAAGGCGGTGGCTTAAGGACCAATCGAAAAAGTTCTATTCTTTCGGATATACTTCCTGTGTATCCTTGGCACTCGTGTATCGGATATCAGTACCGTTGGTAGTGTACCCTTGTTGAGCTCCATGTAGGGTGAGGAGCACGGGTAATGAAAACTTAAACACCTAACTATGGACACAAAAAACCAAAATAAACGACCTTGTCCTTCATCACCAGACTCAGAAGATGACCATGATTTCAACCAGTTCATCGTTATACGATCGTTGGAAAAGGATAAACCAATATCATCCGTTTCACCATTTGTTATTGAAAAAACAATCCTATCGACATGCGGTACACCAAGGAGTGTTTAAAAAACTGCGGTCTGGCGAACTTCTTGTAGACGTTATCCGCCAGCAACTGGCCAAGAACCTCTTAGGAATGACAAAGGTTTTCAAAATAGCTGTACAGGTTGTCCCTCACTCCTCCCTGAACGCATCAAAGGGCGTTATACGCTGTCCATCTCTTCAGGGAGAGAGCGAAGAGGTCATCCTATGTTATTTCAAAGAAAAACAACAGAAAGTCAGCCATGTTAAACGGATCAGGGTGAAGCGAGATGGCAGCATCCGTGACACCAACACTTTCGTGCTTACTTTTAACACCCCGATTTTACCAAAACGAGTAAAGGTTGGCTTCGAAAGTGTTGGTGTGGATGTTTACCTTCCAACTCCACTGCGATGCTTTGATTGCCAGAAATTTGGTCAATTCTGAAAACTGCAAGAAACAGAAAGTTTGTGCAAAGTGTGGAGTTGTAGACCACGATGGTGGGTCATAAGATGGTGCTTGTGATGGTCGAACTCACTGTACCAACTGTGATGGAAGGCATCCGGCATATTAAAGAGATTGCCCTGCTTAGCGCAAGGAAAAAGATATCCTTCGAGACAAATACGCAAACAACATCACTTTTCCCGAAGCAAGAAGGATTGTTGAAGTACCTGTGTCGGGTCCATCCTATTTCAGTCGTGCAAAGGTTGGTATTACGACCGTTGAGACCTGTGATGCTGTTACACAGACATGTGATGCAGGTACACAGACTGACATGGCGTGCGACAATCTTTCTGAACTTCGGCCTCCATAGAACGCTCACAGTATGCTCCATCTATCTCCCTCCAAATTCTGATTTCACGAACAACAAACTAGACGAACTCCTATCGCAACTGCCTTCCCCTTTCAATACTTTTGGATGAATTTAATGATCATAACAACCTTTGTAGTTCACTGATAGAGGAACAAAAATAGAAAAATTTATATTGGAAAATAGCCTTTGTCTTTACAATAACAAAACTCCAACTTATTGGCATCCCTCTTCTGGAACACTCTCGCACCTTGATTTAACTTTATGTCACCCATCTCTGTTACTCGATTTCGAATGGAGGGTGCATGAAAATCTCTGTGGAAGCGACCACGTTCCAATATTTTTAAGGAATTGTAAATCCACGGAGAGCGATCATGTACCCCATTGGAAATTATATAAAGCAAATTGCAGTAAATGGGAACATCTCAGTACCAAGATTCTCAACTCCATTGATTTCCTGAATTTAGAAGACCCAATAGAATCTTTTACTACCGAACATCTTGTGATAGCCAAAGAATGTATAACAAAGTCCAAAAGAAAATGCAATAAAAAAACCTTGGATTAATGAAGATTGTGATAAAGCTATTCGAAATAGGAAAACCGCTTTGAGGCAATTCAAACCCCATAAGCGATAGCTTAAAAAAACTACAAAATTATTCGGGCAAAAGCCCGTCGTGCTATACGCTTACACAAAAAATTGCCTTGGAGATGTTATGTGTCCAAATTAAATTCCAATACATCCACCAAAAAAGTATGGGATATGATTAAATGAATCATAGGTAAAACATCATTCAAAACAATGGGACATCAGAAAACTAATGGAAAATTAGCCACATCGAAATTTGATATTGCAAATGCTTAAGGATGTGTTTTTTCCAAAAAATCATCTGCAAATAATCATTCCAAAAAAATAAAAATAAAATTCAGGACCACGCGTGAAAAAACTAAATTGAAATTCTCTTCCGAAAACAATGAAACTTACAATCAACCTTTCTCAATGTTAGAACTACGAAAATCGTTGAAAAAATCGCATGACTCTGCAACAGGACCTGATGGTATTCACTATCAGTTCCTAAAACATCTACCAGAATCAACATTAGAAAAACTTCTTGATATTTTTAATTGCATTTTTAGATCGGGAAATGTTCCAAAGTCATGGAAAATGGCAACTGTGATTCCTATCCCCAAACAGAGTAAAGATACAAGAGATCCCTCCTTTTACCGCCCAATATCACTCACAAGTTGTGTTTGTAAAACTCTAGAGCGGATGATACATTCAAGATTAATTTGGTATCTGGAATCAAACCGCATAATATCACCCCTACAAAACGGTTTTAGATCTAAACGAGGTACCAACGATCATTTGGCTAGACTTGAAACCTTTGTGCATGAGGCTTTTCTAAAGAAGAAACTGTTTTCGACGATTTGGAAAAGGCTTACAACATAACATGGAAATACGGCATAATGAAAGATCTGCACGACACAGGTATTGAAGGTAATCTATCAATTTTTATTTCAAATTTTCTATCAGATAGAGTATATCAAGTCCAGAATGGAACGACCCTTTCCGATGCTCATCGGCAGGAAATGTGTGTACCACAAGGCAGCATTCTTTCGGTTACACTTTTTGGACTTAAAATTAACAGTATTGACAAAACATTATCCCCTTCGATGAAGGGCGTTCTTTATGTTGACGACTTCATCATATGCTATCGATATAAGCATATGAATACCATCGGCAGATAACTTGAACAATGTTTGAAAAGATTACAAATTTGGGCAGATGAAAATGAATCTAAATTTCCACAATCAAAACAGTCTGTATGCATTTTTGTCAAAGTCGGAAACAACACGACGATCCAAATCTGTCTCTCTGTGGTGTACCCATACCGGTTGTTGAGCAAACGAAATTCTTAAGTGTATTTTTCGACAGGAAATTGTCGTTCCTTCCACATATAAAATACCTTAAAGCTAAATGCCTTAAGGCACTGAATATTCTAAAGATTGTGTCCCACACTGATTGGGGAGCTGATAGAAAAGTTTTGCTTAGACTCAATAAAGCCCTTATTAGATCAAAATTGGACTACGATTCCATCATTCAGCTATAGTAAGATCTTTCAAATCCTGCTTTTTCCCTGTATTTGATCCAAAATATAAAACCTTGTTTCAAAACAAACGAAAAGCCTTTCCTTCATTTGGTATTCAAATTTCCGCTCTTTTACAAAACACAAATATTGATGTAAACCGAATTCAGTCATTTGGAAAGATAGAAATTCCATCCTTGCTCATGAATTCACCTGAAGTTGACTTTTCACTCATTAAATCGCTAAATCAAACACAGACAGTAACACCTTTCGTTCATCCTTCTCGAAATTGCAGTTAAAGTATGAAACATCTCTACACTTATATACTGATGGTTCAAAATATAATGATAAGGTTGCTGCGGCCATGGTTACACAAGATGAAACCTATGGATGACGACTACCGAACAACATCTCAATATTCTCGGCAGAAGCGCGAGCTATCTATCTCGCCCTTGAATATCTTCAAAGAAACAAAGTAATGAGAGCTGTCATCCATTCAGATTCTCTTTCTGTTCTACAAAGTCTTAGCAATAGAAATATCGAAAATATTTTCATTTGTAATACCTTAATATCATATCATGAACTTTCGTATTGCTTTTGCTGGGTTCCTGGGCACATGGAAAAACCAGGCAATGAAAAAGCAGATCGTGCCGCAAAGGAAGCTTTATCGCTACCACCTGTTGTTTTTAAACTTTATTTTACCGATTCCAAACCATTTATAAAACAAATTTTAAAAGCTCAGTGGCAGGAGGAATGGAATACCTATACCAAAAACAAATTGCACTCCGTTAAACCTGTTATCAGTGAATGGTCTCCAGGCTATAGAGACAACCACCGAGACGAAGTTGTCCTTGCCCGTCTTCGGATGGGTCATACATACCTTACGCATTCATATATGTTGAAAGGCAAAAATAATCCTTTGTGCATAGGATGTGATGAGCCATTCACCATTAACAATTTTTCTATTGGACTGCACTGACCTTCTTTCTACTCGAGAATGTTTTATCGTAACATTACATGTCTAAAATCCCTTTTTGATACTGTTGATATTTGTAAAATTCTGCATTACCTGAATGATGTTGATCTATATAATAGACTATGACGTAGCATTTTAATCTTTTGTGTTAACATACCCATGTAAGATTTTTAACATTTGTCTTTTACCTATTGGTTTCTTCAATGTACCACCTTGTACTCTATGTACCACCTTGAACTTAGGTACCACCTTGTACTTTAGGTACCACCTTGTACTGTAGGTACCACATTGTACTCTAGGTACCACCTTGTACTCTAGGTTCCCTACATTATTCAAGAGTTTCTATTTTAGCTTAAATGAAGACAAGGTTTGTCTGCTTTCCAACTCTCTGTACAATCTTGCACTCTAGGTATCACCTTGTATTCTAGGTACCACCTTGTACTCTAGCTACCACCTTGTACTCTAGATACCACCTTGTCTTCTAGGTACCACCTTGCACTCTAGGTACCACCTTGTACTCTAGGTACCACCTTGAACTTTAGGTTCCATCTTGTACTCTAGGTACTAATTTGTACTCTAGGTACCACCTTGTACTCTAGGTACCAATTTGTACTCTAGGTACCACCTTGTACTGTAGGTACCACCTTGTTCTCTAGGTACCACCTTGTACTCTAGGTATCACCTTGTACTGTAGGTACCACCTTGTACTCTAGGTACCACCTTGTACTCTAGGTACCACCTTGTACTCTAGGTACCACCTTGTACTCTAGGTATCACCTTGTACTCTAGGTACCACCTTGTGCTCTAGGTACCACCTTGTACGTTAGGTACCACCTTGTACTCTAGGTACTCAAGGTACATCGTTGTACTCAAGGTTCCCTACATTAGTCAAGAGTTTCTTTTTTAACTGCAATAAAGACAAAATTTGTCTGTTTTCCAACTCTATGTACCACCTTGTACTCTAGGTATCACCTTGTTCTCTAGGTATCAACTTGTACTCTAGGTTTCACCTTGTACTTGAGGTACCACCTTGTACTCTAGGTATCACCTTGTACTCTAGGTATCAACTTGTACTCTAGGTATCACCTTGTACTTTAGGTATCAACTTGTACTCTAGGTACGACCTTGTAGTCTAGATATCACCTTGTACTTAGGTACCACCTTGTACGTTAGGTATCAACTTGTACTCTAGGTATCACCTTGTACTTTAGGTATCAACTTGTACTCTAGGTACGACCTTGTAGTCTAGATATCACCTTGTACTTAGGTACCATCTTGTACTCTAGGTACTCAAGGTATCACTTTGTACTGTAGGTACTCAAGGTACCACCTTGTACCCTAGGTACCACCTTGTACACTAAGTACCACCTTGTACTGTAGGTGCCACCTTCCACTCTAGGTACCACCTTGTACTCTAGGTACCACCTTGTACACTAGGTACCATCTTGTACTGTAGGTACCACCTTGTACTCTAGGTACCACCTTGTACTCTAGGTATCACCTTGTACTCTAGGTACCACCTTGTACTCTATGTACCACCTTGAACTTAGGTACTACCTTGTACTTTAGGTATCAACTTGTACTCTAGGTATCACATTGTACTCTAGGTACCACCTTGTACTCTAGGTTCCCTACATTATTCAAGAGTTTCTATTTTAACTTCAATGAAGACAAGGTTTGTCTGCTTTCCAACTCTATGTACAACCTTGTACTCTAGGTACCACCTTGTATTCTAGGTACCACCTTGTACTCTAGGTTCAATGCTGTACTCTAGGTAACACCTTGTAATCTAGTCACTTTTTTGTACTCTAGGTACCACCTTGTACTCTAGGTACCACCTTGTACTGTAGGTACCACCTTGAACTCTAGGTACCACCTTGTACTGTAGGTACCACCTTGAACGTTAGGTTCCATCTTGCACTCTAGGTACCAATTTGTACTCTAGGTACCACCTTGTACTCTAGGTATCACCTTGTACTTTAGGTATCAACTTGTACCCTAGGTACCACCTTGTACTCTAGGTATCACATTGTATTCTAGGTACCACCTTGTATTCTAGGTACCACCTTGTACACTAGGTACCACCTTGTATTGTAGGTACCACCTTGTACTCTAGGTACCACCTTGTACTGTAGGTACCACCTTGTACACTAGGTATCACCTTGTACTGTAGGTACCACCTTGTACTCTAAGTACCACCTTGTACCCTAGGTATCACATTGTATTCTAGGTACCACATTGTATTCTAGGTACCACCTTGTATTCTAGGTACCACCTTGTACACTAGGTATCACCTTGTACTTTAGGTATCAACTTGTACTCTAGGTACCACCTTGTACTCTAGGTATCACCTTGTACTTTAGGTATCAATTTGTACTGTAGGTACCACCTTGTACTCTAAGTACCACCTTGTACTTTAGGTTCCACCTTGTACTTTAGGTGCCACCTTGCACTCTAGGTACCAATTTGTACTCTAGGTACCACCTTGTACACTAGGTACCACCTTGTACTGTAGGTACCACCTTGTACTTTAGGTACCACCTTGTATACTAGGTACCACCTTGTACTTTAGGTACCACCTTGTACTGTAGGTACCACATTGTACTCTAGGTACCACCTTGTACTCTAGGTTCCCTACATTAGTCAGGAGTTTCTATTCTAACTTCAATGAAGACAAGATTTGTCTGTTTTCCAACTCTATGTACCACCTTGTATTTTAGATACCGTCTTGTATATACCGTTGTGAAATCGTCCTTGTCACAGTTCGGTTTTTACTTGTTCTCATTCAAATAACACATTAAAACACAATCTTCAATCTGAAAGAAATTTGCTTATTATTACTTTGTAAGACGTAAAAGGAGCAAAAAGTAAACCAATCAATGTAATAGTATATAGAATATGAATGTACAAGTATAACGGACTATGGGATTATCTGACTACAATGTAAATACTCGATACAGTAATGACCCATGGTTAAAATTCTGGCAGCCTTGAATGACAATTATAGACATAAAGAAATCTAATCTGATAGAACTGACGCTAACTGTAGTATTGTGTTACAGGAAGGCCTGGATTATAACCAATAACATGCATTTTGTGTGAAGTCATTGCACCTATGTCAGAAGACTACGTGAAAATATTAAAGGCATTCGATTGGTTGTTATATGAGTGTACGTCACAGGGGAATTCCCCACATATTCATGGCAGCAGTGAATACAAAGAAAATGTTTATACATTGGGTACCGACAGAGGTTTGTCAGGAGAAACTAAGTTAGTTCGCAAAGACGATATATAAACTTGATATGGTTTACAACCACATTATGGAATTCTATTTGCAAAGACTCCAGGTACATATTACCTGTGTATAACGACATTCCGGAGTTCTGTATGTTAAGACTCCAGGTACATATTACCTGTGTATAACGACATTCTGGAGTTCTGTATGTAAAGACTCCAGATGAATATCACCTGTGTGTAATGACATTCTGGATTTCTGTATGTAAAGACTACAGGTACATATTACCTGTGTATAACGACATTCTGGATTTCGATATATAATTACAATTGAGGTGTTTTCGTCTTAATTAGTGACATTTGTACCACGATAATTTAACGTTATTTCGAAGTTCTGTACTGTGCTATATTTCACTAACCTGTGCTCGACGAACAAAAAAATCAGAAGACAATCTGTCCGATTATTGTGTATGATTAAGGTAGGTACACTCAACTATTTATTATCAATTTTGCATCGTCACTAATTTCCATCCACTCCAGATGATAGGATCATTTGTGTTAGCGTAACGTCGTCTAATCATTTTATGTTTACCATCATTTATTTCTTTTTATTTGCGTCATCTTCTTTTATGTAAGTGTATTGCGTCATCTACTTTTGTGTCAGTTTATTGCGTCATCTACTTTTGTGTCAGTTTATTGCGTCATCTACTTTTGTGTTAGTGTATAGCGTCATCTTTTTTGTGTAAGTGTATTGCGTCATCTTCTTTTGTGCAAGTGTTTTGCGTCTTAAAAATTACAAGACATGTGTTAACCACGTCCGATATATATACCCATCAAAACTGGAAATTAAAGACACGACAAACTTTACATCAGCCGCTTACCTCGATCTTTTCCTACAACGAAACAAACATGGGCAGCTTTCCATTGAGCTGTTTGATAAGCGTGATTATTTCCATTTCTGTATACCAGCGACTCTCAAATCTCAAATCCAAGTTTTTTGCATGTCGCAAATGAATCGATATTCAAGGGCCTGTTCCCAATATCACGATTGTCGTGAAAAAAGTTGTCAATTGACGGACAAACTCGTGACACAGGGTTTCAAAATGTATTCTATTTCTTTGTGTGATATGAAGCCGAACGTGTTTGATGCTAGTTTGACAAAGGTTTACATGGCGGGTGCCGACGATAAAGCAAAAGACCCTTCCGAGCTTAGTCTTTTTATCTTGTAATTTATTTTGTTCATAGCTGCCCTTGTTATATTTCTCTATGGTTCAAATGTTGAAGTACACAATAAAAAGACATTCTCGTGTCCATTATATCTGATCGACAGCGTTAATCAGATACAACTGTAGAATGGTATAACATGATGAGGTGGTATAGTATAGTTATAGCTAGCCAAAATAGATGATTTACTACGAGGTTATTCAATTGGTTATTTTAGTAGAATGCGTCACTGGAAATATAGACATTTGATTTGCATGTACATAGAACTGACGTTGTGCGTAAAGATGGTTATCATTTAACTCTGAAGCAGACGACGAATGAGGGGCAACAAAGTCCGCAGCTCTTTGGTTTTTATTTTTAAAGGTATATTGTATGTTAAATATATGTATATCTTATTTTAGATTTATTGTTGAATTAACATTCATTGGATTGCATGTGTGAGGACATAGCATTACATATAAATAGTGTACATGTACATGACTCCTTTAAAACCGGAAGTTGTAGTCAGCCATGTTTGTTTGCATTTGGTGACACCTCACCTTGACTAAGAATGTGTATTCATACGCTTGACCAGATGGGCGTGTATAGCCTGATATACTCCCATCTGGTTAACATAGAGTTACAGGGGGAAATGATAGTAGAATGGAAATATACCCCTATATATCTATTTTGAGTTTATTTGTACAGTATTCTTAAAGCCACACTATTAACACCACCTATGTAATTGGGGAAAAGTAGTCTGAATAAATGGGTGATCCGATTAAAATAAGTATGACCAAGTAGACATACTTTCATATTATGGCAAAATGGCACATGGCACAATACAAACCAGGCGACTGATCAGTGGTCTGATAAGTGTGGTGGAATTCTGAAGACTTTTTGGTACTGTTCGTAATGACAAGTAACAACGGCTACCGATAGACATGTCGATAGTTTGGTCTGTGGAATCTTCGTAGAGAATTTACATGCTTATAACGACATCTTAGTGTTTAGTCTCTATCATGTAGATTTTACCTTTGTATGATCAACTTTCAATGTTTTGTGTCTAGGAATACCATGCAGACTTAACCTTTGTATAACGACATAGTGTTGATTTCATTTATTGGCTTCATGACAATATTTCTATCTTGTCTGTTAAGTGAGCGGGTCTCTCTCTGATGAGTTTTTGCTGATAGGAATCGTTTACATGTACGTATCTATTTAATCATGGTATGTGGTTTGAAGGTATACATGTACAATTTACCTGTGTATAACGTCGTTCTGGAGTTCTGTCTATAAAGATCCCGTATACATGTACAATTTACCTGTGTATAACGTCGTTCTGGAGTTCTGTCTATAAAGATTCTGTATACATGTACAATTTACCTGTGTATAACGTCGTTCTGGAGTTTTGTCTATAAAGATCCCGTATACATGTACAATTTACCTGTGTATAACGTCGTTCTGGAGTTTTGTCTATAAAGGTCCCGTATACATGTACAATTTACCTGTGTATAACGTCGTTTTGTAGTAAAGATTATGTATACATGTACAATTTACCTGTGTATAACGTCGTTCTGGAGTTTTGTCCACAAAGATTCTGTATACATGTACAATTTACCTGTGTATAACGTCGTTCTGGAGTTTTGTCTATAAAGATCCCGTATACATGTACAATTTACCTGTGTATAACGTCGTTCTGGAGTTTTGTCTATAAAGATTCCGTATACATGTACAATTTACCTGTGTATAACGTCGTTCTGGAGTTTTGTCTATAAAAATCCCGTATACATGTACAATTTACCTGTGTATAACGTCGTTCTGGAGTTTAAAGATTCCGTGTACAATTTATAAAGATTCCGATTCCGTATACATGTACAATTTACCTGTGTATAACGTCGTTTTGTAGTTATGTCTATAAAGATTATGTATACATGTACAATTTTCGTGTGTATAACGTCTTTCTGTAGTTTTGTCCAAAAAGATTCTATACATGTACAATTTACCTGTGTATAACGTCGTTCTGGAGTTTTGTCTATAAAGATTCCGTATACATGTACAATTTACCTGTGTATAACGTCGTTCCTATAAAGATTCCGTACATGTACATGTACAGTTTACCTGTGTATAACGTCGTTCTGTAGTAAAGATTATGTATACATGTACAATTTACCTGTGTATAACGTCGTTCTGGAGTTTTGTCTATAAAGATCCCGTATACATGTACAATTTACCTGTGTATAACGTCGTTCTGGAGTTTTGTCTATAAAGATTCCGTATACATGTACAATTTACCTGTGTATAACGTCGTTCTGGAGTTCTGTCTATAAAGATTATGTATACATGTACAGTTTACCTGTGTATAACGTCGTTCTGGAGTTTTGTCTATAAAGATTCCGTATACATGTACAATTTACCTGTGTATAACGTCGTTCCGGAGTTCTGTCTATAAAGATTATGTATACATGTACAATTTACCTGTGTATAACGTCGTTCTGGAGTTTTGTCTATAAAGATTCCGTATACATGTACAATTTACCTGTGTATAACGTCGTTCTGGAGTTTTGTCTATAAAGATTCCGTATACATGTACAATTTACCTGTGTATAACGTCGTTCTGGAGTTTTGTCTATAAAGATTCCGTATACCTGTACAATTTACCTGTGTAAACGTCGTTCTGGAGTATTGTCTGTAAAGATTCCGTATACATGTACAATTTACCTGTGTATAACGTCGTTCCGGAGTTCTGTCTATAAAGATTATGTATACATGTACAATTTACCTGTGTATAACGTCGTTCTGGAGTTTTGTCTATAAAGATTCTGTATACATGTACAATTTACCTGTGTATAACGTCGTTCTGGAGTTTTGTCCACAAAGATTCTGTATACATGTACAATTTACCTGTGTATAACGTCGTTCTGTCTGTAAAGATTCCGTATACATGTGCAATTTACCTGTGTATAACGTCGGTCTGGAGTTTGTACAAACAGTGAGTCTAATCCCACTGGGGCAGGATGGCGGGGTTCGAATCGGGAAATAGAACAAATTATTTAAAAGCCTTCATTTCCTGAAGGAATGTCAAGATTCCCTCCCAATCTTGACTGAAGCATGCAACTTTGTATTAATGTTTTTTTCTAGCCCCTGGGGCGCAGATGGAATGTGCTCAAAGAGAACACACATATAGAGCTGTAGACTTCCTTTCTTTAGTATTGGTGAATTCAATTTCAGCTAAACAAGTTTAGGTTACCGATACAGGCCCTATGAATATAAATATTTTTTTTTTGTTCATATGTTGCCCTTCATTCATCAAATGTTTGTGTGTTAAATTGGCATGTTATGTTTGACTTTCAGGTTGGAAGAAACAACAAAGCAAATGGCTACCGTACAGAAATCCTCAGGCAATGACCAAACCCCTATTGCTATCCACAACAAATTAATATTGTATATTGGTCAGAAACTAAACGGCAAAGAAGAGTTTCAACAGTTAAAGGGATTGTTCAGAACTAATCCACTTGCTGAAGATGAGTTCAGTAATATACGCTGTGTTTCTGACCTGTTCGAAAAGCTTGAAAAGCATGAGACAATACAAGTGGGAGATTATGATAAATTGGTAGAAAAACTGGAGATTGTACATCCTGAGCTGGCTTCACATGTCAAAACAGAACAAAACAGGATTGTTGAAATCACGAAGAAAGGTAAGAATGTTACTAATTGATCACAGAGGTGAAGTTATGGTGCCCTTATACAATGTATTTATAAACCGAAACAAAATATTATTTAGCCTATTATCATCAACTGTGGCAAAGATTGATTACAAAAAGATTCGTTTTGGGTTTTATATTTCATCAAAAAGAAATGCCATAATCCAAAGTCTGTACTGAGTTACTTACTTTCAAGTAGTTTTGAATACTTACATATTGAAGAGTTTCGATATGTGTCTTAGTAATACATGTTCTATCAAAATTTCAAAACGCACTGTCGATTTCGGAATTTAAAATGTGTGGGAAGTAATCGTAAGGTTATGGTGTTTCCCGGGCTTGGTATCTCATTTCAGAAATGATGAGTTTTAACATTACATGTTAACATCTGTAACATTACCTATCACAATAAGAATTTCTGGTATTTTGATGAATAAGACTTTTTTTTTAAATTCAACATTGAATTGAATTAAAAATATTTATTTAAAACTAATCTATAGTTCTTTGGATACTCCGTACTCAGATAATAGAACATAAAGCTATTTCTACGTTAAAAAATCAAAGTCATTTCAACTTCAATTAACGTTGAATTATAACGTTAGAATTAGATATAAAATAGTCCCATGTCGAAATGATGTCAAAGAATAACACTATTTTGATGTTCGACACTTTTAACTTTATTAATTATTAAATTTCGACATCATTTCAAAGTTAATTTTTAAAATGTTATTTAAATGTTATATTGTTTCAAGTCAGATTTTAAAAGTTTTATTTTTATTTTTATTATAGTTGGAATGACGTTAGAAAGTAATTTCATTTATATTTAATTATGGCAATTCATCATTTCTGTCTCATATATCCCGGAAGGATCATGGTGCCCACCATTGTTTCTTCTTTGTTTTTCTTAAGATTGGATATTTCTTATTCTTTAATTGTCAAGTCTAAGATGACAGCATGTCAGCCATTTTGCTTTCTTGATAAGTCTTTTAGAGTACAGTCCTATATTTACCGTAACAGACCAGTTTGTGTTGACATTGGTTGCTTCCTTGGTCAAGACACTACTATACATGACCTGGATGGCCTCATGTTGCTCAGCGATTTAGCCACCTTAAAATAAACTCAGTTAACAAGCTACATTTATTTATCATACAACATTTAGTTAATTGTTTCCCTATTTTTTTCTACATACAGAATAGCTTATCAACTTTAGAAAGACCAGTTGTGGGATGGTACAATGTTACAAGATGTACGCATAATGTATGCATGATATGTGCACGATAGGAAAATTGGACGAAAAAAGCTATTATCAGTGCGCACGTTGTACGATTTCATCGCACAAAAATGCGATTTTATCGTGGTTGATGTAAATTTACAATTGACTTATAACTAAACGTTGTAGAGGGTTTATCTATTCTCTAAATATACAGAAATACAACTAAGTGTATTTCCTAATTGAGTGATTAATATATAGGATGGGCACGTGTAAATATATCAGATATACACTTAATAGTTAGATACATTCGTAATCTTAAGTATTTTGTTTACAAAAAGCCACACATGACTAGCCTTAGTGTACGGACACACATTATATATACAGTATATATGTAAACATTAAATCGACGTCTCTTCCTATCACAGCAATGAATCATTTAATATCTCATACCGTCAGGAAAAAAAAGTTATTTTCATTACTTCTGTATTAGTCTCATTTTCCATCATTTTGTAAACAAAAAATACATGAACATGTAAGTCGTAAGTGTTGTATTTGTTAGTCGGCAACCAAGCCGGTACAGATCCGGACCTGTCACGTATATACCCGTGTACAGGTAAACGTTTTGTTGCCCGAGGCACCAATACTCACTCAACACTTCCTTTTCAATAGGATCTGGTCTGTATGACAGTGACCCTAACCCTAACCCTAATTCTGGCGATTAACTGAAAAAAAATTAATGGCAATATGTATCTTATAATATAGATTTTGTTTAGAAATCATACAACTGTATCAGTTTGCTATTCAAACACAACATACAGCACAGAAGGCTTTCTTTATGTGAAGGAATGCAGAAATTTAGTCCTAATTTGGTCTGAAGTATCCTCAGGCGAAGCAGTTTCGGTTTTGTATAAATGGTGGGTCACATACCCCTGTGCTGGGAAGGGTGGTACTTGATACAAGAAATACAGCATATTGTTTCTATTAGGCAGGACCTAATAAGAAGTATTTAGCAAATTCTTTAGAATCATTCGTCTGTCAGAATATTAGGATTTTTTTTAAAAAATTTGGTTTGAAGCATCCTTATGTGAATAACACATTTGTTAAAAGAGTTGGGCTAGGATTTGGGTTAGAGGGGCGGAGCTAGGGGGGATTCAATATTGATCTTCACAGCTCGTTTCCTTTAGTTTGAATAAAGCAAACCTGGTGCTTAATACACGTCCTATTGGCCTCTTCGTAGCCACGTCCCTTTCTGGGTCTTTATAAGGAGTGCGATGACTTCCTCTCTACTTAAGTTTGAGTGGCAATTTTTAGATCCCATGAGATATTTCTCCAAATGTTGTGTTTCGAATGGTTCATAAGTAATGGAAGTGACTTGGCTATTGTTTAACACATTAAAGTTTATGTTATCTATGCAGTGATGGAGTGGACAAGGCTATTCTCTGTCCGGTAAGGATGGAGCTAGGTGACCATTGGATAGTTTCTAACTGATGATAATAGAGTGGACTGTGGGATATCTTTCCTCATGGCATCATCTCTCTTATCTTTGACCGATACTGATAGAGAGGATTATGATATATTTCATCCCATCAGTTTTACCTAGTTCCTGATTGCCGCTGATGGTAGCTTCATAAATGTCATCCTACTCACTTCCACTCGTCACAATTCTAGGGTAGAAAAGAAAGACTTCATTGCTGTTGTATATCTTTCATCCGCTTATAATGCAAATCTCCTTCACCTCGAATTCTTAAGGATGCTGTTTTTTTATATGACTGTAACTGTTTATAGGTCATCTCTGTTTTCACAATTGGTACAATGCAATGGATAACATAAGAAATCAAAATCATCAAATCATATGTTCAGATTCGATATCAGTACTTAAACATATAGAAAATCAGCATCGTAATAATCAACCACAACAGCCAAACAAACAAAACAGACGGAAAAAAAACATATTGAAAATAAACACTTCTGTTTTCATCTGAACATATATTTACACACACTCATTCTAAACAATTATGATAGCAGGTACATTATAGATCCTTGACTGACCTGTGTATTAAGGATATTGACTGACCTGTGTATTAAGGATATTGACTGATCTGTGTATTAAGGATATTGATTGACCTGTGTATTAAGGATATTGACTGACCTGTGTATTAAGGATATTGACTGACCTGTGTATTAAGGATATTGACTGACCTGTGTATTATGGTATTGGCTGAACTGTGTATTAAGAATATCGACTGACCTGTGTATGAAGGATATTGATTGACCTGTGTATTAAGGATATTGACTGACCTGTGTATTAAGGATATTGGCTGACCTGTGTATTAAGGATATTGGCTGATCTGTGTATTAAGGATATTGGCTGATTTGTGTATTAAGGAATTTGACTGACTTGTGTTTACGAGTATGTAGTACATGTGAAATGTACACATTAGTACAGAATAGTTGTGTGAGTATGTACTACATGTGAAATATACACACACGTACAGGTCAGTTGTGAGAGTATGTAGTACATGTGAAATGTACACATGAGTACAGAATAGTTGTGTGAGCATGTATTACATGTGAAATGTACACACATGTACAGGTTAGTTGTGTGAGTATGTACTACATATGAAATGTTCACACATGTACAGGTTAGTTGTGTGAGTATGTAGTAGATGTGAAATGTACACACAAGTACAGGTTAGTTGTGTGAGTATGTAGTACATGTGAAATGTTCACACATGTACAGGTTAGTTGTGTGAGTATGTATTACATGTGAAATGTACACACAGGTACAGGTTAGTTGTGTGAGTATGTAGTACATGTGAAATGTACACACAGGTACAGGTTAGTTGTGTGAGTATATACTACAAGTGAAATGTACACACAAGTACAGAATAGTTGTGTGAGTATGTACTACATGTGAAATGTTCACACATGTACAGGTTAGTTGTGTGAGTATGTATTACATGTGAAATGTACACACAGGTACAGGTTAGTTGTGTGAGTATATACTACATGTGAAATGTACACACATGTACAGGTTAGTTGTGTGAGTATGTATTACATGTGAAATGTACACACAGGTACAGGTTAGTTGTGTGAGTATGTACTACATGTGAAATGTACACACATGTACAGGTTAGTTGTGTGAGTATGTATTACATGTGAAATGTACACACAGGTACAGGTTAGTTGTGTGAGTATGTAGTACATATGAAATGTTCACACATGTACAGGTTAGTTGTGTGAGTATGTATTACATGTGAAATGTACACACAGGTACAGGTTAGTTGTGTGAGTATATACTACATGTGAAATGTACACACATGTACAGGTTAGTTGTGTGAGTATGTATTACATGTGAAATGTACACACAGGTACAGGTTAGTTGTGTGAGTATGTACTACATGTGAAATGTACACACATGTACAGGTTAGTTGTGTGAGTATGTATTACATGTGAAATGTACACACAGGTACAGGTTAGTTGTGTGAGTATGTAGTACATGTGAAATGTACACACGAGTACAGGTTAGTTGTGTTGGTATGTAGTACATGTGAGTACAGGTTGACTGTATATAAGTAACAAGAAGCTACTTTATGTAAGGTGGAGTTGTGCAGCTAAACAGGTACTTGGTCAGGGAACTATATACATGAACATGGATGACTATTTAAAAGTTGATATAACTGTGTAGACTATTTGGATTATTTTTACAAAATGAATGATATTAGAATTGGTTTGACTAGTTAAATACTTGTATTTTTCAATATTTTACAGACGATATGTCTGCAGCCACAGCTTCAACAGTCAGCGCAAGTCCCACCATTGGTAAGTTTAACAGCTACATGCACACATCTGTTATAATGATACTGAACGGTTCTTTTCTGAATATGATAAACAACTATAATGTAGTGGAGTGATATCAAAGATTCCAATAGTCAGAGTAGGTTCTAGGAATCTAAGCCTGTAGTCATATTTATTGTTAACTGACCATCTGATGATAGTACACTCCTCGAAATCCTTTTCTACTATATATTTTGCTTGTCTAAAGTAGTACCTGTATTAAGGAATTCTTCTTGTGTCTGTCTATCAATAATTGGTTATTAAAGTTTTTGAGTACTTTCTCAAATTTCATATGGAGGTACCCTTGGTCCTTTCTATTGCATTATGGAATTTCGGAACGATAAAAAATGGCTAAATAATGGCTATGTTGCATGTTGACTCTTTTAATCTTTCATATTGCTATTTCCTGAGAAGCACTTAAGAACTGGATGGATCAGTTTCAAATTTTATTAGTAAGCTGTCATTTTGTAACCATCTTGGCTTAAACAGATCCATAAAGTCATCACTACCATATTCTCAAATTTAATGAAATAAAAGTAAAAATTAAAAAAAAGAAAACATAGAAAATATGCATTTTTAAATATCATACAAAATGATAAATTGGTGGGGGCAAAGATCCCTCTGGGATCTATTGTAGACAATAAAAGTTTGTTCTCATTCTTGAAAAGTACGCGATGTTTAATGAAGATCCATAGAACTTAATTAGTCTTAAAATCTCCATGGAATAATTCACGTGTTTTGGATTCTGACAGCTCCTACTAAATATATGAATCATTATGTTACAGAAATCCATGCAGACTTAATACCCTTGATAGGTGAGTCTCATCAACTTGACTGGGCACGGTGTGAAAAGAGTTACAGCAGATTTCTCAAAACCAGAATCACAACATAACTGGGCATGTTGTATGAAAATTAAGCAGATTCCTCAAAGCTAGAATCACAACTTGCACCATCAATGGAATTATTTGGACACCAAACTATTAAAGTTATATTTCTGTTCACAAATGGAAATATCTCAATGCAGTTACTCAAATTTATCCCCATTATAATTAACACCAAGATCTTCTCTCCGTTTCTATAAGATCTGACAATACACACATTGAATGGATCGTATTCTCTTGAAAACTTACTTGATCCAGTCATTCCTTAATTCTTTTAAGAATATAAAATTTTATTAAATAGCGAATCATGTTAAGTATAAAATAAAAGTTACCATAATATAGTCCTTATTATACTGTCATCAGATCCTAAATTTTAACTGATATAGTGGAATGGAAAGGAAGAATTTGTTTAAGTTTTTTATTTCCATTGGTCCACAGGACTGTTGAAGTCCGGCCAAGGTGCTGTACCCGTCTTTCGATTTTTCCTTGAAAGTTGTTTTGTCCAAAACTGTTAATGACTAAATTACAGGTAATAAGGAGACATTGTACTTTTCAAAGTTGGGAACAAGAGAATAAGGCCTGGATACAGGAAAATAGGTCTATAGGTCAGATGAAATATGCAGACTGTCTAATGTTTTACATCATTTATAAACAGTCACATTTTATGTACTCTTTGATGACTACAAATCACCACATTATTTGTGATATACTAAATGCAGTTTTTGCGATGTAAGATGTCAAATAATTATCCATTTGATAGGTGATTTTTGAGTCTTACTAAATTGTGACAAAGCTGATGTCCTTTTATCGGTATGAAGCATTTTTGTGTCAGGGACCAAATATGGAAACGTAAGGTATCGGCCCCCTGGGGCGGGAGGACGGAGCCCAATAGGGGAAATAAAGAAAATTCTTTTAAGGACGTACTCTTCTGATGTTTTGACCGGAAGTAAGACATAATTCAATATAAAATAAATTCCAATATAATATCTTGGACTTTGGTTGTCTAATACCCATTGTTATCTAGAATTGTACTGATAAAGTTAAAACATTGTTTTGTATTAAGGAAGATTTGGCCCTATAGGTACAAAGGGGTGGGGCTAGATAAAGGAAAATAGAGGTAAATTGTTAAATCTGAACCACATTTGTATAGAGCATCTTTGAATGCAATAGCCTGTATTTTGTAAAAACAGGGTGTTGCTGTTCTTGAGGCTAGAAGTGATCTGTATTGGATCCCGAGGGAGCTACTGGGAAGGGAGGAGGGGGGCATTACAGGAAAAAGAAATGCTGCAAAGAATATATGTTTATTCAACCTGCCTTTCAAAAGTCATCTCTTAACGTATTTAAAGTGTTGTACACTCATAAAAGATATTTTTTTTATTTCTTATTCTTAATATCTCCCAATTCTTTCTTTTCTTACAGATCAAACTGTAAACAGGATTGAAACAGAAACAAATGAGAAAAGGTTCATAGAGACCGAAGCTTTTCGTGATGCACAAAAGAAACTCGGAAAGAACAGAGTCATAATGATCAAGGGTAACACAGGAGACGGCAAGACTTCGACTGCCATTCAACTCATGGACTGGCTGATCAAGGAGCAGCCATGCAGACAACCTCTTCAGCTTCATGACATCAATACATTAGATAAATTGTCACCAGATTCGAGTCTGGTTACTTTTATTGATGATATTTTTGGAGAGAGAAATGTTAGAAATACGGATGTAGCTGAGTGGAACAAAAGAATTATTAATGTAAAAACACTGTTTGTAGATCAACAAATGAAGGCCAATTTTTTGCTTGTTACTATTCGTAATGAAGTATACAATGTTTTGAAAAAGCGGTCTTCGAAACCAGTTTTCACCAAAGACAACACGATTGATTTGAGTTCTGAAACATTCAGCATTGCTAAGGAAAGACGATTATTTTTAAAAGAGTATACACCAAAAGGATACAAATGGGAAGAGGAAGAAATAGAAAGCATTGTGAAATCTGCTTCAAGAATTGGGTTTCCACAATGCTGCTGCCTTTTCTATAACTCTGTGCAATTGCAGGCAAAACGAGGGAAATTTTTCGAGAAACCTTTTGAATTTTTGAAGGAAGCGTTGTTAAGATTACCAGAATGTTGTGCCATTTTGTTTCTTTTCCTCAATGGAGGGGAGATAAAAGTTACAGATCTAGACCCAAACAGTGATCAAATCAACCAAACATTGTTAGAGGAATCATTTAATATTAATCTGATTGATGGCGAGGAGGACAGATCCTCATTGAAGTACGAGAGAAAAGTAGGATTTGTAAAAGAAAGTTTAGACAGATTGCTAGGATTTTTAGTGGTGAAGGGGATACATTGGTCTGGTGATGAAGTATACAGATTTAATCATGATTCTGTACATGTCACAGTAGCCCCTTTGTATTGGAACAAAACACCAGTTGGTTATATACAGAATTGTCGAGTGGAATTTCTTGGTTGTCTCACAACCTCGAAAACATCCTCAGACATGATTGTCATATCATCTTGTCATTACAATTGTCTGTATGAACGTCTACTCCGAGAGTTTGAGTGTAAGGAGAATGTTTATCACCGTATGATTAATTCTCTAGATGTATGGAAAGATCCTGTTTTTGTAGAAAGATTTGTTGGATACTGGTTGAATGAGAGAGAAGGTGATAAACGTGCTGTGTTAAATAAGGCATGTAAATATGGTGTAAAAGAATGTGGTTTATATCTTCTGAGTGAGGGAGTCAAACCTGACAAGGACACAGACTTGTGGTCATTGATTACAGGAGGTGATGTGTTTAATCTTTACCGTGTTAAGGGAGATGTGGATGTACTTAAGAAAGTTGTTAAATACCTGAATGATGAGATAAAACATGACTTGTTAAATAAAGCATGTGATTCTTGTTCAAAAGAATGTGGTTTATATCTTCTGAGTGAGGGAGTCAAACCTGACAAGGACACAAACTTGTGGTCATTGATTACAGGAGGTTATGATATGTTTGATAAAGGAAATGTGGATGAACTTAAGGAAGTTTTTAAATACCTGAATGATGAGAGAAAACATGACTTGTTAAATGATGCATGTCGTTCTGGTTCAACAGAATGTGGTTTATATCTTCTGAGTAAAGGAGCCATACCTAAAGATGCCACACTGTTGTATGTGGCGAGGGGAGGAAGTGTGGAATTGTTACGTAAACTACTGGAGTATAAAGTCACTATAACAGTGAGGAGTAAGAAGAATAACAATGTCCTACATCTGTCGTGTTGGCGGGAGAGAGAAGAGATGGTGACGGAGTTATGTGAAAAGTATCCAGACTTGGTACGTGACACTACTAATGATGGGTGTTTCCCGCTCCATACCGCGACAGGAAACTTATCTTTATTCCAGACAGTGGAGAGAACTACACTTCAAACCTTGTATAAACAGTGTGGGAAAGACGGACATGTTGTACACAAGGATTGTGTGTGGGGTCAGAGCATGTCTAACTTAGTGGACCATAATGGATGGACTGTATTACATTGGAGTTGTAAGAGGGGAAACAAGAAGATTTGTGACTATTTATGTGAGAAGTTCCCATCATTGCTGACAATTTTAGACAAGGAAGGACGGACTGTATTACATGTGAGTTGTTGGTGGGGAAACATGGAGACTGGTATCTATTTATGTGAGAAGAGTCCATCACTGGTTACATCTGTAGACAATGATGGACGGACTGTATTACATGTGAGTTGTGAGAGGGGAAACAAGGAGATTTGTGTCTATTTATGTGAGAAGTTCCCATCACTGCTGAGAGCTGTAGACAAGGAAGGATGGACTGTATTACATGTGAGTTGTTGGTGGGGAAACAAGGAGATTTGTATCTATTTATGTGAGAAGTGTCCATCACTGCTTACATCTGTAGACAATAAAGGACGGACTGTATTACATGTGAGTTGTGAGAGGGGAAACAAGGAGATTTATGACTATTTACGTGAGAGGTGCCCATCACAATGATGGACGGTCTGTACATATGAGAAACATGGAACCTGAGTCTATTTATGTGAGAGAAGTTCCCACTGAGTGTGAGACTCACGTCAAACAACACATATAATCAACAGAAGGTAAGTATGACATCACAACCATTCTTTACAGAGAGGGAAAATCTGTTTTAGACTTGGCAAAGCAAACCAAACAGAGATACGGGTGGGCAGACAACATTTTGTATTTTCATCCTATCAAAGTGTTCGGTAAATAAACATGCAGATATTTTTTCTATGAAACGTCTGCTGATATTAAGTACAAATCATTAGCATCATTTCTGTCCCCAGTTCAGGTGATTTTAATTTTTTTATGAGGGAAATCTATCGATCGTGATGATTTTTCTGTACGGATTTGACGATCGACTTCGCACTGCGGTAAAAATAGACATCGGATGTTTTCGACCTGGTTCCAGTGATTGGTGTCAATTTCAGTGGAAAATATTCTGAACACTCGTACATGAATGGTATGGCTCCGGTCAGCTTTAACCATCAGGGGTGTTCAGGAATTACGAATTTGTGGTTAATTTGTGGGAAATTAAACAACTAACACAAAAAAACAAAATCAGTGATTATTTCAATAAACACTAAATTATTAACCAGGAAGCTTTTTAGGACTGGGCTTCATTTCTGATAAATTCTTCTCTAGGAAATACTTTTTTCAGAACTTCATTAATTGAATATAAATATTGCCAGATACACAAAACCGAATTATTTTCCTGAGCAAACATATTTTTTATGGTGTGGAAATGATGTCTTTTTCCTCAAGTGAATATATTAAAAGTTATAATCAGAATGCCACCTAACTGTTCACCAGACATTGCATGTTTTTCCTTTTAGTTGGAAGAAAAGAACTTGAGATTGCTTATTGCCTTGTGACTCATGTATGTTTAGTAATTGCTTATTTTGTAAATAATAATTATTCATTTTTTGGTCGCTTTATTTGATAAAAGATGTCTTTTTGATGCAAAACTGTTTTAGATAGGTTGTATATATTATAGAGTATATTAAGATGTGTTGATGTTTATATAACAATTTATTGTCGTAAACGGTTTGAGATTATATTACATGTGCATGTATTTTTACTGGGACATTAGATAATCCATTTTCTCTAAATGTTGATAATTTGGTTATTTATCACAGTTGTATCATTTGATAATTTTCTGTTCTATAGACAGAACTTGCCAATTAGCGTGAAAATGGTATTTAAATCATCTGTGTATAGTACTATACAAGTTAGAATTGAGTGTAGGTGATATCTATTGTCTCAAGGCTCCAGTACTTTTCAGGGATGGAACTTCCCTCTGGTACATCTCTACAGTACAATTGTTATAATACACCTGTAGGTGATATCTATTGTCTCAAGGCTCCAGTACTTTTCAGGGATGGAACTTCTCTCTGGTATGCATCTACAGTACAATTGTTATAATACACCTGTAGGTGATATCTATTGTCTCAAGGCTCCAGTACTTTTCAGGGATGGAACTTCCATCTGGTAACTCTCAACAGTACAATTGTTATAATACACCTGTAAGTGATATCTATTGTCTCAAGGCTCCAGTACTTTTCAGGGATGGAACTTCCCTCTGGTACATCTCTACAGTACAATTGTTATTATACACATGTAAGTGATATATATTGTCTCGAGACTCCAGTACTTTTCAGGGATGGAACTTCTCTCTGGTATGCATCTACAGTACAATTGTTATAATACACCTGTAAGTGATATCTATTGTCAAGGCTCCAGTACTTTTCAGGGATGGAGCTTCCATCTGTTAACTCTCTACAGTACAATTGTTATAATACACCTGTAGGTGATATCTATTGTCTCAAGGCTTCGGTACTTTTCAGGGATGGAGCTTCCCTCTGGTAACTCTCTACAATACAATTGTTATTATACACATGTAAGTGATATATATTGTCTCGAGACTCCAGTACTTTTCAGGGATGGAACTTCTCTCTGGTATGCATCTACAGTACAATTGTTATAATACACCTGCAAGTGATATCCTTTGTCCCAGATCTCTGATACATAGTTTTACTGTAATGCATCCTGATGTTGTTATTATACAAAACAAGTATTCACCAGATTGCTACACCCTTGTTAAATGGAGCCAAATAGCGAATAAATAGTGTCAAAAACACATTTTCAAAACTTTTGTTAAATCTCAGTGATATTATGCTGAGGGTGTTTATCATTTCTGTCATCCACAAGTCCCTTAACTGACATGTTTCAAAAAGTATTTTTCTCTTGACAGTTTTCTTTTTCATTGTTATCAAGTAACATAATATAATATGGTGAGAATTGTTTGTTTATTTGTTGATGTATATGATAGTGAAATGTAATTTATATGGATACATAATGAAACATGGGAGGTAACTTCGATTACTGGAAAATTATTGGCTTTTATACAGAAAGTACAAATACTAAGATGTTTTCTGTGACAGACTGTGTTGTACTTCAATACTGTAATGTTTTTCAAGGAACGTGTATATAAACTTACATTTTATTATTTGATGTATATATATATATATATGTGTGTGTGTGTGTGTACTGCATAACAATATTATACAGAAAACAATTTCATATTTTGGATTGAGATATAAAGTGTGGTAGGAAAATTATATCTACATAAATGAACTTTGTTAACAAATACACAATAGAAATTTGTGAAATAAAATTATCATAATTATACAGACACATGACTTGTATTATTCATTAGCTTTTTATATTAAGTAGGTTGTGTGTCCTGAGACAATTGTTAACCCCTATTGAAGGGGGTGCTGTCAGTTTATGGTGGAGGATCCACCGGTCACTCAACTGTTACCTTCTTCAAGAAGACTAAACAACTATATAATGATATTTGGCTAGGAGGTATCCAGGATGAAGTACTATATATGAATGATCTTGACCTACTTTCAAAATAACAAAGGTTAAATATATTTTTTAAAATTTTGAAAATCTACTCTTTTTAAATTAAAGAAGACACAGGATACTGATATTTGGTCAGGAGGAGTTACTAAAAAGTTTTCTCACAAATCATCTCAACCAATTTTGAAGGTCACTGAGGTCAAACAGAACATTTATGAATATTCTCAACTTCAAAACAGAGTCCTGATAAAGTATTCCAGCAGAAAGTATCTAGAAGGAAGCGCTATCAAGTTTCCTAATACAAATGACTTTGACATATTTTCAAGGTCGCCAAGGTCAAATGTGATATATTTGTAAGAATCATCCATTTAAGTTCCAGAAATCCCAGAGTCATAGTATTTGACAAGTAGACACCTGTAGTAGAGTACTTTCCCCATGATAATTGACCTTGAGCATTCCTCAAGGTCAGAGAGGTAAAATATTTTAAGAATGGTAAGTATGGTCATCGCAAATTACATTTGACCCGGGGTAAAGATGTATGGAAGTAAATGCCAGTGGTGGAGTGCTGACAATTTTCTTCCTATAAACGACCTTGGCCTATTTTTCCAGATCACAGTGGTCAGATGTTATTGCAAGTTTAGTAGACCCAGAGTCTTAGTGTTTTACTGGGCCTTTCGTGGGATGGAGTGCTATAAATTTTCCCTGGTGGATGACCTTGACATATTTTCAAGGTCATATAATTCAAATGCCGAATAATGTAAATTAAAAACAGTTATTAGTCTTTGAAATAATACAAGATCCTAGTAACTTGTAAGCAAGTTACTGACATGGAATTCTACAAAATTTCCTTTGATTACTTTCAAGATATCGGGTCACATTCGTTACAAAAACCCAACATAACTTGAAACCCAGATAATCTAGCGAGTTCATCCTTGATTAAATCATAAACATCAAAACGATATCAGTTCTGATGCTTGTGACTGCATATTGCATTAAATTTGTCTAGACAGGCTTCAGATTGATTCAGCTCTCAGAAATGAACATAAACATGAAAGAAGAATCAAATCGCAAATAAAGTTTTGGTGATGTGCTATCATAATAATCTGAGAACGTGTGAACAATATTTTCACTCATTTAATATAGTTGAACACCTCATTCTGACATTAACCTCTACATACAGAACATCTCATTCTGTCACAACCTCTACATACAGAACACCTTATTCTGACATTAATGTCTACATACAGAACACCTCATTCTGTCACAACCTTTACATACAGAACATCTCATTCTGACATTAACCTGTATATACAGAACACCTCATTCTGACATTAACCTCCACATACAGAACACCTCATTCTGACATTAACCGTTACATATAGAACACCTCATTCTGACATTAACCTCTACATACAGAACACCTCATTCTGACATTAATCACTTCATACAGAACACCTCATTCTGACATTAACCTTTACATACGGAACACCTTGTTTTGACATTAACCTCTACATACAGAACACCTCATTCTGTCACAACCTCTACATACAGAACACCTCATTCTGACACAACCTCTACATACAGAACACCTCATTCTGACATTAACCTCTACATACAGAACACCTCATTCTGACATTAACCTCTACATACAGAACACCTCATTCTGACATTAACCTGTATATACAGAACACCTCATTCTGACATTAACCTCTATATACAGAACACCTCATTCTGACATTAACCTCTATATACAGAACACCTCATTCTGGCATTTACCTTTACATAGAGAACACTTCATTCTGTCACAGCCTCTACATACAGAACACCTCATTCTGACATTAACGTCTACATACAGAACACCTCGTTCTGACATTAACCGTTACATACAGAACACCTCATTCTGACATTAACCTGTACATACAGAACACCTCATTCTGACATTAACCTCTATATACAGAACACCTCATTCTGACATTAACGTCTATATACAGAATACCTCATTCTGACATTAACCTCTTCATATAGAACACCTCATTCTGACATTAACCTCTAAATACAGAACACCTCATTCTGACATTAACCTCTACATACAGAACACTTCATTCTAACATTAACCTCTACATACAGAACACCTCATTATGTCACAACCTCTAAATACAGAACACCTCATTCTGAAATAAACCATTACATACAGAACATGTCATTCTGACATTAACTTCTACATACAGAACACCTCATTCTGACATTAACCTCTGCATACAGAACACCTCATTCTGACATTAACCTCTAAATACAGAACACCTCATTCTGACAATAACCTCTACATACAGAACACCTCATTCTGACATTAACCTCTAAATACAGAACACCTCATTCTGACATTAACCTCTACATACAGAACACCTCATTCTGACATTAACCTCTACATACAGAACACCTCATTCTGACATTAACCTCTACATACAGAACATCTCATTCTGACATTAACCTGTATATACAGAACACCTCATTCTGACATTAACCTCCACATACAGAACACCTCATTCTGACATTAACGTCTACATACAGAACATTTCATTCTGACATTAACCTCTACATATAGAACATGTCATTCTGTCATTAACCTGTATATACAGAACACCTCATTCTGGCATTTACCTTTACATACAGAACACCTCATTCTGTCATTAACCTGTATATACAGAACACCTCATTCTGGCATTTACCTTTACATACAGAACACCTCATTCTGACATTAACCTCTACATACAGAACACCTCATTCTGACATTAACCGTTACATACAGAACACCTCATTCTGACATTAACCGTTACATACAGAACACCTCATTCTGACATTAACCTATTCTTACAAAACACCTAATTCTGACAATACTTCCTACACACAGAACAGGTATTCTGACAATACTTCCTACACACAGAACAGGTATTCTGACAATAACCTCTACATTAAGAACATCTCATTCTGACATTAACCTTTACACACAGAACAACTAATACTGACATTAACCTTTACATACAGAACACCACATTCTGACAATAACCTGTACATACAGAACACGTCATTCTGACATAAACCTACAGATACAGAACACCTCATTCTGACATTAACCTCTACATACAGAACACCTCATTCTGTCACAACCTTTACATACAGAACATCTCATTCTGACATTAACCTGTATATACAGAACACCTCATTCTGACATTAACCTGTATATACAGAACACCTCATTCTGACATTAACCTCCACATACAGAACACCTCATTCTGACATACAGAACACCTCATTCTGACATTAACCTCTACATACAGAACACCTCATTCTGACATTACCTCCTACCTCTACATACACATACAGAACACCTCATTCTGACATTAACCTCTACATACAGAACACCTCATTCTGACATTAACCTCTACATACAGAACACCTCTTTCTGACAATACATTAACCTCTACATACAGAACACCTCATTCTGACAATAACCTCTACATACAGAACACCTCATTCTGACAATAACCTCTACATACAGAACACCTCATTCTGACATTAACCTCTACATACAGAACACCTCATTCTGACATTAACCTCTACATACAGAACACCTCATTCTGTCACAACCTCTACATACAGAACATCTCATTCTGTCACAACCTTTACATACAGAACATCTCATTCTGACATTAACCTCTACATACAGAACACCTCATTCTGACATTAACCTCTACATACAGAACACCTCATTCTGACATTAACCTCTACATACAGAACACCACATTCTGACATTAACCTCTATATACAGAACACCTCATTCTGACATTAACCTCTACATACAGAACACCTCATTCTGACATTAACCTCTACATACAGAACACCTCATTCTGTAACAACCTCTACATACAGAACACCTCATTCTGTCACAACCTCTATATACAGAACACCTCATTCTGACATTAACCTCCACATACAGAACACCTCATTCTGACATTAACGTCTACATACAGAACATTTCATTCTGACATTAACCTCTACATATAGAACATGTCATTCTGACATCACCTCATTCTGACATTAACCTCCACATACAGAACACCTCATTCTGACATTAACCTCTACATACAGAACACCTCATTCTGACATTAACCTCTATATACAGAACACCTCATTCTGACATTAACCTCTACATACAGAACACCTCATTCTGACATTAACCTCTACATACAGAACACCTCATTCTGACATTAACCTCTACATTCAGAACACCTCATTCTGACATTAACCTATACATACACAACACCTCATTCTGACATTAACCTACTACATAACACCTCATTCTGAAAACCTCTACATACAGAACACCTCATTCTGACATTAACCTCTACATATAGAACACCACATTCTGACATTAATCTGTTATTACAGAACACCTCATTCTGACATTACCTCCTACCTACAGAACACCTTATTCAAACATTAACTCCTACATACAGAACACCTCATTCTGACAATAACCTCTACATACAGAATACCTCATTCTGACATTAACCTGTTATTACAGTACACCTCATTCTGACATTACCTCCTACCTACAGAACACCTCATTCTGACAATAACCTCTACATACAGAATACCTCATTCTGACATTAACCTGTTATTACAGTACACCTCATTCTGACATTACCTCCTACCTACAGAACACCTCATTCTGACAATAAGCTTGACATAAATAACATGTCATTCTGACATTAACTTCCTCATACATGGTTAGGGTTAGGGTTATAACCTTAATCAATTTCGTAACGAGTTGACGCAATTAAACGAAAGTTTGCAATTAACACTCATCTTGAAAAAAGGTTATAAACGTTCAAAATTTGATTTCGTTACATAATGCGAGTCAATGAGGTTAGTGTTTTAATTCTATTTTCATTATAATTTGTAATAAGAAGTTGGGAATCAACCGATTTTTGTTGTAAATTAATTTTTTGAGACATAACCCCTCGCCTAACCACCACTTCCGTTACATACTTGCAACATTTCGTAACACAAGCAAGTGTTTTGTGGTTATTTTAAAAGCTTTTTCTCCGCTTTTTTTCATGAATCTATAGTCGTTTGTTTGTTCCTCATTTTCAAAAAAAGTAAAATTGAAAAACTGTATAAAATAGGATTTAAGGGTTCTTTTCTGATTTTGTCGGAAGGGTTCATACAGTGTAATATCTTTTAAAATTCGAATGAAGAGAATCAGACCGTTTTTTATAATTATTTTTTTTATACTGTGGGGACATGATAAAAGTTGCGTGAAATGAAACAAAGTTTCATTTATTTGCATTTACCTACTTAATGTAAAACAATATACAACAATCTGAGGTACCATTTTACCACCGTCTCAAGTGAAACGGTGAACAATTCCTTTATACTTGTACCTATCAAGACAATGTATATATCATTTGAAATGCAATAAATTTGCTTTAAAATGTTATAATTTTTTGGCGCTAAATCCTCAAATTTTTGACGAATTAAGTTTGTTAACATGCCGACCATAGTGATTTCAGGCTATTTTTTCTGAAAATTCGGAAAAAAAATAAATCTTCAAGATATATTTTTTTCACTTTAAAACATGATGGAGAATGATAAACTGTATCAAAATAAGTTTGCGTAAATTTAACTTTTCCAATATTGAAAGTAAGAGAATTATTTTCAATTTCGAAAAAATGGTGTTGTGACACCTATATTGAATTCGTTACATTTTTGCATGTCATGGCGGTTAGACAGAAATGAATTGATGTGGCAATGAAGAAACAATGAGGTGTGTAATTAAGCCTAGGTTTGTTATATTCAACTAAAATTTCAAAGTCAATATTACTATAAACTCTAACCATGAACTTATGTAATTATGTAACGAATTCAAAATTTCAAGTCCTTGATGTTAAGTTAAAATATACCGAAATAAATATTTTGTAACAGTATTGTAACATTTCGTTTTATTTCAACTCGAAATTTCGATTCAGTAATCGGAAATTTTGAGTTAGTAATCCGAAATTTTGAGATATTAACCCGAAATTTCGAGATAAAATAAAACACAACATGGTCGGAATACGCTTCAGTACAAAACATTTCAAAAGACTTATTTTTAATGTATTAGACCGAAAATAGAAAGATACCTATGCTTAGAAATGTAAAGGCGTTTATAGTAAAAACGCAAAGAAATGAAATTCGTTACAAAATTTCATCTCATCAGGGATAGGGGGGGAATCTTCCTTGCGTGTCTACCTGCATGATTAAGTCTCATTTAATGCCTTTCTTGTTTTATTTACGACACCCATATAATATATAACCTGTTTCACCTTAACCGCAAATGACTTGAAATTATGTAACGAAATCGAATTCGTTACATAGGGGTTCTACAACGAGTGGCAGTTGATTATCATCGTTATCTAACTCGAGTTAGTTAATTTTCAAATTTAGAAAAGACACGAGGCAACGATGATAATCAACTGTCACGAGTTGTAGAACTTCTTTCTACCATAACCTTTTAACGTAAAAATATATATATTGTGTACAACATTGTTTCGCCCCAATTGACACTTTTGCGTAAGAATACATTGTATGTTGTCTGATTGGCTCATTAATATGCAAAAAGACACAAAAACGCTATTTTTGATGCAAAAGACTTAATTATTCAGTAATATTGTTTGGAAACATCCCGTAACATTAGTTCATTGAAACATGTTACAAAATTACACAAATTGTTTATCTTTCAAAAAAATAATTTGGAACTAAATTTAATTTCGGATGACAGAGATAAGTCAAATCTGACAAAGATCAGAATAAGAGGTGTTCAAGAGACTTTATTTTGTTATTTTCAACTTAATTTACACAGTTAACATGAACACAAAGTCTAATCCTGACCGTATGCAATTAAATTCGTTACATATTTGCATTTGGTGGCGGTTAGAAGGAAATAGTGTGATATTTGAAAGTATTGTAGATAAAACATTTAATCCGTGTTATTTTTGAAATATTGAACCAAAATTACAACTCGAAAAAACCTAACCCTAACCACATGCAATAACGTAACGAATTCATTGCAACTTCCCGTGGTTAGATTTAAAAAATACCGAAATAAATATTTTATAATAACATTGTCTCTCTTTTATTGATTTGATTGAGTCTTTATACTAAAATGAATAAGCATATACATTATAACACTCTAACCGCAATCAAATGCAAATCTGACAAAGATCAGAAAAAGAGGTGTTAGATTAGGCTTTATTTTGTTATTTTCAACTTAATTTACACAGCGAGCATAATTATAAAATCTAATCCTGACCGTATGCAATTATGTATTATTGAATTGAATTCGTTCCATAATTGCAACTCGTAGTGGTTAAGTTAAGATAAACTGAAATATATATTCTTCTCTTTGAATTGTTTAATAGCGTTTGTTTACTGCATGTTTGTAATAAAAACAATATTTCACTGTAACCGCAATTGGAATTCGTTACATAATAACAAGTCGATTGCGTTTAGGGTAAAAGAGATTAAATTAGGCATTCTTGTTGTAATTAAAAGTAGAAAAGCACCTAAAGAGACATAATCTGGTTATTTAGTAATTATCTCTGTTATTATTTCCCTAACCACATTCGAATGAAATTTTGTAACGAATTTAATTTTTGTCTCATTTTTGAATTCGTTACATAATTTCATGTGGATGTGTTTAGGTCATAAAACATACATATTTTGACTTTCTATCCATTTAGTTCATGCGTGTCTTGAGCTCTCTTCATATATAAATAAACAGTTTGGAAAAAAAAACAGAAAAAATATTAAATCGATTTGTTCACCAGAGGCATATGCTCATGAGGAATTCGTTACAAAATTGCAGCTATCGAGATTAGATCGAATTGCTGTTGTTTTCTGAAAAACAAAATAAGAAGGTTCAATGAGACTAGAAATGAAGTCTGCGTTTCGAAAGGAAATACGATAGAGATAACACCTAAACCCCAACGTCCATTTCAAATTCGTTACATATTTTCATTTGGATATATTTCTATTCAAATGGAACAAATACAAAAAAAAATATTTAGCGTATTTGTCTTCCTTGGTTGGGCCTTGAAACACACAAAACATGTTTGTTATGAAATCTCGCCGTATTAAAAGTTTTGAATCTTTCCATCCGTCACAGCTCTTGTGTTCAATTCGTTACATAACTTCATGTGGTCGTGTTTAGAAATTCAAATTCACTGTATTAATGTTTGTTTGATGCTCTATTCATTCATGTAAAAATATTAGATAAAAAGACAAAAAATTAAATAATCGGATTTTTTTCCAAAAAGCATATATCCATGAGGAATTGATCAGGGTAAGACAAAAAAGTAGGTTTCTTCCGAAAGGATTTCATAAAGAGGCTCAGTAGAGATATTAAATGTTTCCGAATGAAGACATTAGTTGACACCTAACCCCAAGCTTTGTTTCAATTTCGTTACATAACATCATTGGCTTATATCTTTGTTCCTATTCAGTAAATCTTTAAGCTTTTAATGTATTTGCAAACCTTGTTGATATCTTTAAACATATAAATCACGTTTGCAACACGATCCCATTGGGTTTCAATTTTTGAATGTTTAATCCGTTGCGAGCCACCCTTACAATTCGTTATATAAATGCAAAATCTTGCGGTTAGAATATAACCGTTCATAATCGGACCTATTCATTGTATTTTGCAGTAACTCTTATTGTAGGCAACGTATTATTTTGCAACATATTCTAGCCCTAACATTAGAACAATACTTATTATAATAAGTATAACAATTTTGGTGAATTTTGAAATCATTCTGTGGGTTTTTTAGATTTACATTCATCCTCAAAGAAACACACACACTATATTTTAAAAATAGATATCTATACTTAGTTCTCTTTATATCAACAGACTGGAAAAAAAACATCTAGGATATATTTCGCGTAGCTTGCTGCGGAGGAAAAGAAGTCTTATTATGCAGGATAATAACGTTACAATTGGAAGTGTAAGAGATAATGCATTTTCACCACCTTATATGCTATATAGTTTAGTCGTTGTCATACAGTTTTTGATATGTTTTATACCTTGTTTCTATGTCAATTTTCAAACAGTTTTATAATGTAGTTTTTTTCACGTTTTTAAGACAGTAATATATATTTGAACGTTTTAATACCTTGTTTTGATATGTTTTAGAAAATAATACTGGAAATAAAGAAAACATTATACAAGAGAACAAAACGTTGTCTCCTATGTTATGATATGATAACACAACATGAAAATGATTCGAATTAATTAAGGCCATATTTAGCTGAAATAAAGCAACTGAAAACGTTTTAACCAGATTATCCAGTAGAGTTTGATTTGTAAATACAGTCAAACCTTTATATAAAGGACACTGAAGGGGAAAGGCAAACTTGTCCTTTATAGACAGGTGTCCTTTATATAGAGGTCATCAACGTTTCTTATGTGCTGTGTAACTCGGTCTAGATATATCACTATTAATATAAGCTATACCTTTTGAATAAACACAGTTTATACAAATGTTCAATCAGAAATAAATTAAGAGATTTCCATCGATTATGACTGAATAAATTGTGGAGTAGTTTATAATAAGTTATTAAATCAGAGTTGTATATTTTTGTATTGCTATTAAAGTACAGTACGTTCTCCTTGATATTACTATAAGCTTTAGATGACTAGAGTAGCTAAAGAAAACTTTATTCTAATATATTCAAACAAATAAGCAAAGGTATTTAGCGAAAATTGCTAATCCTTTCCACATTCACTGTTGTTGATAAGTTTGTATTCGTGGCATTTATGTCATTTCAAAAGGCTTTATACTTTTTACACTCTACTTTAAACTGTATTTGCCCGTATTATGCTTTGTTTTTACATTTTAAAACCAGTACATAAAATAAAGCGAACATTTATTAGAAAACAAAGCATTGTCTTGTTATAATTTAATAATGCAATCTGAAAAGCGGAAAAGGTAAAGAAATTAAGGTTATGGTTAGTTGAAACAGAGATGTATATATCATAGTGTTATATATATCTCTGGTTGAAATAAATATAATATAATATATAATTCATATCCTTAGAGAAACATTTGTGCCTCTCCCATAGCCAAATCCTTGATTAAAATAAAGAAAATGAAATATTTTACTTGAAAGAAAAGCATTGCCTTCTTTGTTAATAGGTTAATGATACTAAATAATAGAAAAATAATAGGTAAAAGTTACAGAAGTTTATATTACATTTTGCTTTAAACAATTGCCCGTCTCGTTAAGTCAAATGTTTGATTTGAAACTAGGCCAATTCGTGTTCTTTCGATTGATGTATAGAACATTAAGATATGTTAACGTTTACTATATAAAACTAGCTTTTTCTAGAGGTATGTTTTGTGCAATTATGTAACGAATTTAGTCCAAAATTGTCAAACTTTCAAACTCGATTATTTCATGGAATTAAGTCCAGAAAAATCATCTAGGTGTTGCAAAAAATTGAAGAACCAACTTTAAAACCTGAAACAATAGAAATTTTGAAAATATCTTTTTAAATGGATTTTTTTTAAAACAAAACACGCAAAATGGGAATTCAGGATCAGGCGGTTGATCCATTGTATATACCCGACCACTCAATTTTTTTCACCACAATTTTCTGCTCGGAAGAAGATGTAGGGGATTAGAGCAGTCCTTGAAATATGTCAGGGGGTAAGCCTAACACTCTAAAACTAATTTTATTTTTTTCTAACCCCCTTCAAATAAAGAAGTTGCAATTTTGTAACGAAAGTGACACTTTTTCAAATAATTTTTTATGGTGTCAACTGTTTATTTCGGAAGAAATGTCACCGATCTGGTCACCAAGGTCCACTGCAATACCAAATTAAGTCTCAACATCATCCCAAGAACGTTTCATTCTTACCTCCCTGTCAGGTTAAACAGTACCACAATACACAACGCTATACAGACAGCATGCCTGTGTCTTACCTCCCTGTCAGGTTAAACAGTACCAAAATACACCACGCTATACAGACAGCATGGCTGTGTCTTACCTCCCTGTCAGGTTAAACAGTACCACAACACACCACACTATACAGACAGCATGGCTGTGTCTTACCTCCCTGTCAGGTTAAACAGTACCACAATACACCACGCTATACAGACAGCATGGCTGTGTCTTACCTCCCTGTCAGGTTAAACAGTACCACAATACACCACGCTATACAGACAGCATGGCTGTGTCTTACCTCCCCGTCAGGTTAAACAGTACCACAATACACCACGCTATACCGACAGCATGGCTGTGTCTTACCTCCCTGTCAGGTTTAACAGTACCACAATACACCACGCTATACAGACAGCATGGCTGTGTCTTACCTCCCCGTCAGGTTAAACAGTACCACAATACACCACGCTATACCGACAGCATGGCTGTGTCTTACCTCCCCGTCAGGTTTAACAGTACCACAATACACCACACTATACAGACAGCATGGCTGTGTCCTACCTCCCCGTCAGGTTTAACAGTACAACAATTCACCACACTATAAAGACATCATGGCTGTGTCCTACCTCCCTGTCAGGTTTAACAGTACAACAATTCACCACACTATAAAGACATCATGGCTGTGTCCTACCTCCCTGTCAGGTTTAACAGTACAACAATACACCACACTATACAGACGGTATGGCTGTGGATTACCTACCTCTCATTTGTACCTGTCAGGTTTAACAGTACCACAATACACCACACAATACAGACAGTATGGCTGTGTCTTACCTACCTCTCATTTGTACCTGTCAGGTTTAACAGTTCCACAATACACCACACTATACAGACAGCATGGCTGTGTCCTATCGCCTTGTCATTTTGTACCTGTCAGGTTTAACAGTACAACAATACACCACACTATACAGACAGTATGGCTGTGTCTTACCTCCCTGTCATGGTTTAACAGTACAACAATACACCACACTATACAGACAGCATGGTTGTGGATTACCTCCCTGTCATTTTGTACCTGTCCGGTTTAACAGTACAACAATACACCACACTATACAGACAGTATGGCTGTGTCTTACCTACCTCTCATTTGTACCTGTCAGGTACAACAGTACTATAATACACCACACAATACAGACAGTATGGCTGTGTCTTACCTACCTCTCATTTGTACCTGTCAGGTTTAACAGTACAACAATACACCACACAATACCGACAGTATGGCTGTGTCTTACCTCCCTCTCATTTGTACCGGTCAGGTTAAACAGCAGTGCAAAACAGTTCCCACACTATACAGACATCATGGCGGTGTCTTACCTACCTCTCATTTGTACCTGTCAGGTACAACAGTACTATAATACACCACACAATACAGACAGTATGGCTGTGTCTTACCTCCCTGTCATTTTGTACCTGTCAGGTTTAACAGTACAACAATACACCACACTATACAGACAGCATGGTTGTGGATTACCTCCCTGTCATTTTGTACCTGTCAGGTTTAACAGTACAACAATACACCACACTATACAGACAGCATGGTTGTGGATTACCTCCCTGTCATTTTGTACCTGTCAGGTTTAACAGTACAACAATACAACACACTATACAGACAGTATGGCTGTGTCTTATTTCCAGTCATTTTGCAATGATACTTCTGGAAAAATGAAACCAAAAATATATCAAAAGGTGATAAAGTTTATTTGAACATCAGAAACACAAGACAAGTATTTTAACGATAAAGAAAACAGGTATTGGAAATCATATAAAAAAGTATATAAACTGTTGCGATTCTAACACAAATAAATTGTAACTTAAACATAAAGAGAAGTTTTTAACACTATCAGTGTAAGGTATATACTACAGATTATATCTATTTTGGTCTGATGTTAAGTTATAATAGGTGGAAAGATATATAATACTGAGCCAATATGTAATTCGTGTCTACTTATAACAAAATTATCTTTATATAAGTACTACATTGGTGACTGTAAACAAGTAAAGTTAAAAATAACATGTGATATACATACCATTACATGATTCTGAGAATCACTTTCTGATTCGTAAGCTCACTATTTTTCTTGTGTCACAAAATCATAAAATATTTGGTCTTTTTTGCAAATAAAATTATACAAAACCATATTTTTTTTCATCAGAACCCGTGATACATGTAAAACTTTTTTTTTGTGTTGTGATTTTAAGTAGTAAATTATTGTTTAAGGTATGAAAAACTGTATGGGCAACAGGAACACACACTTAGGTTTGTTGTAGTACTGTATGTGCAGCACTTTTCATGATGTAAATATGAATGTTGAAAAGAATGATAAAAATTGAAACAAATAGTCCTAATCAACAGTTACCAGTACGCTGTGTCCTAAACAGCACAATTAAAACTCTCCATACAGAACTCTAGTGATATGATCTAATCAACAGTTACCAGTCCGCTGTGTCCTAAACAGCACAACTAAAACTCTCCATACAGAACTCTAGTGATATGATCTAATCAACAGTTACCAGTACGCTGTGTCCTAAACAGCACAATTAAAACTCTCCATACAGAACTCTAGTGATATTATCTAATCAACAGTTGACTTGTTAAGTATTTCGATATTTATCTCTCAGTAAATGTTACAGTTTAGTCAATCTCATCGTCCAAGCAAGTCAGATGAAATGGAGGAGCAGTGCATGTACAAACATGTGAGATAAGTTTGAGAAAAAAAAATCTGTGGTGCTGTATATAACTTATATTCAAAACCGTTGGAAAATTTCAGAGCATTACACCATCATTTTATTGTGTCTATAATTTATTGACTCAAATAAATGATTTAACAGGATCCACGTCTACAACTGAATACGAATATAAAATATCTTCGTATGTACGTAAACTTATGTCTATTACAGCAGTTTTACCTCCAACTTTCACTGACAGATAATTCACACCTGAATGTAGATGTTCTGATGTACTTAAGCTCACTTGTCTTATCTTTAACTTCCATCCACAGATCTAAGACCTATTGTTTAATCAGACAGTACTGACACATTTAACATATGATACCATCGAAAATAGATAATCATCACTGAAATCAACAATATACAATTTGACTTTTGATATAAATTTCACAGCAAAAAACAAAACAATAATTTAAACAAAGGTGAAAACCCTGTAAGACAGTATTATTAAGAATGGAAAAGTATTTCTGTCAAAGGTACAAAATTTGAAAAAATATTAAAGTACAGTGTAAATGAGATTTGTACAGATCCTTCTGGCAACATTTGTTTACAATATTAATACAAAGTAATACAACACAAACATACAAGTTGATCAATCATTAAAATCTAAGTTTCTAAAAACACTAAACACTCACCTACATGTCATCAATCCACTGTAGAAATCCATTAAAACTATACAAAGGTTTACTTCTCTCTTTCTATTTTTCTCTGATTTGACTGATCACATACATAGTAACTGCTAAAAGCAAAAAGTAACCTCAAGCTCTTTACAACATAAAAATGCTCTTTGATGAAATGCAATTTACCCCAGCTTACAAAACAGAAAAAAAAGCTTTTTAGATATCTCCTTTTGAGTTAGAGAAACTCATCCCTGTTAAAACACAAACTTGCTTTTAGTTACCTCACTTTCAGGTAAAACAGTTTACCCCTACTTACTAAATACTAAAACTTTTAGTTATCTCCCTTAGGGGTAAAGAAATAGACCTTTGCTTTAATAACACTTAAATATTTAGTTACCTCCCTTGGAGGTTAAGCAATTAAGTTTGATTACAAAACAAAAACACTTTTAGTTATCTCCCTTTCAAAAAAGCTATTTAACTCTGATTATATCACAAAAACAGTTTTTATCATCTCTAAGTGAGGTTTATCTGCCTGTACAATAGAATGGCAAATTATGATAAATTGATGCTGTACTATCTCAACAAGAAGTGGGATACACCCTTAAATAGCTAAAAAAACAAATTTCTAATGTAACTTGCAACACATTTGCACAATTCTGTCCTGGATCATTCTTACATTTAACATACTTCAAACACAATAGGGATGAAATCTGACATTAAGGCTGGGCACATCAGCAAGAAGACAAAAAAGGGGTATGTAGGTAACAACATGTATTTAGCATCACACAGATATTGCAACAGTTCTACTTACTGGAGGGATTAGACAAATATCATGTATCACTTAAAACAACACAATGGAATTGTAATAAAAATGGCATTTCAAATTGGAGACAAATTTGTTGAAAATATCACCATTTGATCAATAGATAATAATGTTTTTATAAGTATATGGAAAAAATTGGAAAATGGTTAAATTTACATTACAAAATGAATAAACTCTAGTTGACAGCACTAACAATGTCAAAGATATCATACACATACAAATCTTATCAATTTCAGTTTGGTTTTTTTCATATTAAGTTTTTTGTTGTTAAGAAAGTCTCTCAGACAAAAGACACTGCAATGAGATTTTATCTGTAGCAGAATTCAGAGTAACGAAATACCGGAATGAACAGGTACAAGTTCTAGAGACAAGTTGTTGAGACAAAAGTGCTTCAATACAACTTAATATATGTGTTACAATTCTCCTACACAAGATTAAATCTGAACAGTGGAGACACTGTGGACACATCAAAACCATTGCTGTAGCATGGCATATTCATCAATAAACACATGTTTGCAGACTTATACAGTAATACAGGAGGATAAATGCACAAAGATAATAAATAAAAAAGTTTTACTTCCTGGTTGCCAAATGTCAGTGCTGAGCACAGCAACGAAGTGAAAATACTTGTTCGGGAAGGTATGCTGCTTTTTTTGGGTTTTTTTCCCATAAATTTATCATAGGAATGGCAGGTACTTCATTTCCTTTTCCATAGATACTGCTGTTACAGGTTCAATGACACTTTAACAGACACTGTCTGTAGATCTATTTTCAGGTGAACACCATATTTCATTAACCTGACGGCTGGGGAAAATATCACATTCGCAGGTTGATAAATCACCATATTAACCAGAAAGCAGGTTAATAACTGTTCTATTTTATGACCTTTCCCCAACATTTAAAAGTTACAATATGACAATTTCCTGTCGCTGGATAGAAAAGATCAAAACGAGGATAGAGGGAAAAAGGAGTAAATAGAAAATTTCTGAAAAACCAATATTAATGTTAACTTAATAGATAAATTGATATACATTAAAATTCAACAAACTTAATAGGCAAATACATAACAAGACATGTCAGTGTACAACACCATCCCATTCCAGTCATCACTTCTCAAAAAAAATGTGGGAAAATCTATTGTTACTATATTTGGGTATGAATTAGTCTTGTTGGATTATTATATCAGTCCAGAGTGCTGTTACAGTATGATGTCATAGAATATAGGGAAGTACCTTGTTACTATATTTGGGTATGAATTAGTGTTGTTGGGTTATGATATCAACCCTGAGTGCTGTTACAGTATGATGTCACAGAATATTGGGAAGCCCCTTGTTACTATATTTGGGTATGAATTACTGATTTTGGATTATTATCTAATTCTGAAGGGCTGTAATGATATTTGAGCTTGGTGAAAATGTTTAGAATCAGCCAGTCAGGTAAACCAGTCATGTAAGAACACTTCTGATGTTTACAAATATAATTTGAACAAATATATCAAAAGAGTGGCTGAATGCAAAGAATCAACAAGTCGGGGAATAGGATGTTGTGGACAAAATAAATCATTGTAAATGACCCTGGCATTTCTTTATTGTTAGTAACGGAACATAAGAAAAGACAAATAAAACTTGGTATTTAAACAGGACACTTATACAGCCACTGTTTCAGCAGTACGTGGGTTTTACCTCCCAAACATTAGCACCAGGGAAAATTATAACAGCAGAGAGAGCAATTCAATGAAAAAACGTGATTGATGATGGCACAAATATAAAGAGATACAGAGATAAGGTTTACAGAGAGATGCATCCGTAACATTTGTATGTCACTTTACACTTGAAAGTACAGGTGATACAATAATACATTTATTCTATTTAGCTCCCATTAGGAAATATACTTCATTTCATTTCAATTGCTTATAATTTTCAAATATGCATCTAGCATACCCTATAATTTCCTAACAAGCTGGAGATTTTGAAACCTACCTTTATTTTTCTTTCATATTATCAGTTTACTTTTTTCTTTTTCTTAATAAAAAGAGGGAAATTCAAAATTCAGTCATTTGAAAATATAGCATTATTCCATAATGATAATGACTGATGTGAATGTGGGGTAAAAGGAACACATGACAGGAGAAATATCCAATTTTATGCCTCAATGTTGTCTCTAAGATTCTTAAAATCCTAACACACATGAAAGTTGAGGAAAATTATAAATGAACTGGTAATCTTTTATCTTTGGAGTATTTTGCTTATTCAATTTAAAATGATAAAATATAAATCCAATGGATGATTCTCTTTTGCCTAAGTAGGATCTATTTATCTGATCATCAGCTCTCATAATCTCTGCTTTTTGTCCGAGTTGGGATGTATATTTAATAGAAATATGAAAATATTACACTTTTAGTAAAAGAGAAGTTAGGTGCTTAAAGAAATTTTGAAAAACTACACATGTCAAGGTCTCATGATAGTAAGAACCTCCTATCTATTAATATTCATGAATGTTTATCACGAGCTACAACAATAAAGTATACAAAAAGTCTGCTATATTACTAATTATGTCAGTTGTCTTCATACTCCACCACCTGATCTTTCCACTGGAATCTTGTCACGTTCCTGCATCATCTGGGTAACTTGAGCAAATCTTGAGTTGGCCACATGTCCACTTTTTAATGCACTCATCAGCTACAACGGAAAAAAAGTTCATGTAAAATGTTATTTTTTTGTAACTTTTTAATAGTTTGATTGATTGGAAAAAAACTTAAATATCTGTCACTTCAATTTTTTTGGCGAAAAACTTTTTCTGACTGCATCGTCTTTTTATCTTTTTAAAATGATAACAAATTTGTTACAAATTTCAAATTTTTCCACAGAAAGCTCGTTTATAGCATAATCACCTTTATTGCATTCATGGTGAGATAACAGAAAACCATTCAATGAATTTAGATTCCATGTTAATATAGAGAGAAAAGATTTACGAAAATTTGTTCTAGTTAGAAACAAAAACGTTACAATTGAAAATTTCAAGTTCTAAATAAACATCAGATTTGTCTTGTTTTGATACTGTCTAATCTATGCAGCATCTGATTAAGTATGTGCATAAAATACCTCATTAATTTGACTATGATGTGAAAATAGGATATACCTGTAATATTTCAGATTCTACTATCATGTTAATATTAATGTCATAAAAGTCAAGGACTGGTACCTTATTTTTATCATGATTAAAAAAAAATGTTTATAAATGTGTGTCACTTGCTCTCTGTATAATTTATAGGGTGGTTCTGGGAGTACATTCATTTCCTGTTTTTTGAAGAATTGCTGACATTAATGTAATGGTTCACTCATTCAAAACATTCGGTCTTTGAAAACATTACTACATTTTCACCAAAGAAATATAAGAAAATATTAACTTAGATAAAAACTTACATTTTCACTGCATTAATGATATGTTATATAACAAAATTTATGAAATATGCTATCAGAGGCAGATGAACCAAAGGTTGAAAGAGAGCATTTACTGCTGTATCTGTGCTGTATACATTGCAGGTTTTTTCCTTAAAGTAACATTTTATTTAAACCTATAAAACATAATGTCAAAATATCTAATGTTGAAGAATATAGTCCTGTTGCCTGCCTTTTTCTGGGGCCCTGAGTAAAATTTACATCACAATTGGATTGATTTAAAAATGTAGTAAAAAGATAATCTAATGGTTTCCCAATTAATATCATGTATCATTTCACTTATATAGCAGAATTTTTCTCATTTCTATCAGCGCAATATTGATCTGTCTAAGGCAATACACAGCCATGTTCACTGTTCTTTCACTATACACCTATCCATGTAATACAGGCGAGCGTGCATACAAATATGATGTGATCCTCCCCAACTGACCCAAGCACCTGATACAACGTATACACATTTGTGTACAACAATAGTTATTTGCAGTGACTGTTTATATTTTGTTTTAATTTTCTAAGGAAAATTTTGTTTGCTATATCTAGGTACAAAGAATTCATTTTCTATGTTAAGTTGTCAATTAATCGCAGAATAAAAAGAGAAATGATTTTTGTGTAATATGGCATCCTTGATAGTATGTTGTCGACATCAGAAGCTAATGTGTTGGGTTTTTTTTCCCTCTCAGTATTTCAGTTTTAGAAATGATAGAAAAATACTCCTTCATCTGTTGAGGTGAAGAATATTATTTCACCCTAAAGGTCACAAAATGGGGTAAAATACTCAGTAGAGCCTTGGATTTTATGACATTTTGTGACCTCTCAGGTGACATATCCCTATCCTACGCCATGCCATGTGAAACTGTGTGTAACCTTGATCCTTTTCACACATAATTTGCTGTCTTCATCCTGCCATATTTGTGAAATCATCCCATATGATTCAGAATTTGGTCTTCATGTACTACAGAAACAATCACCAACAACGTTAATAAATTCATAAATCTTGTACCTAAATGCAGAGGATTGAATGCCTGAACATGTGCCAGATGATTATCATTTAATTATCAACATACACCTGGAATGTCTAGGTCAATATTCATTTTAAAAAGAGGATTTTCCAAGATGACAGTTGAATCAAATTATTTTTTTTTTTTTAATCCAAATTTCTTACAAGACTAATTCTACAATTAGTTTAGGATATTCAGTTTTAAAAATATAGCTGAAGATTACCCACCATGTACATTAAACCAGTGAAACAAACACAAAAACATTACTGCACATATTATATTCAACATCTAGGGTTTACAGGTTAAATTTTGTTAATTATCCAGTCTATATCTAATGTCTTGTAACAAATATTGTAAGAGTCTATCAAATGAATTTACAAATAAATACTGAATGTAGTCCCTAATAGATTTTGATCTTTAACTTTCTGTTTGGTCACCAAGTCCTTTTTAATAAACTATGACTGATATACATGACTAACTAGGTCATTATCCAAAAATCTTTCAAAGAATAATCTAAACACTAAATTCTTTTTTTTTAATTAATCTATTAACATTCCTTTTGTTAGATGACAATTCAGAATCCTTGGTTTGTTTTTAAAGATTGCAACGTTAAAGAAATCAAAGAACACACTGTGTAAGCTGTGGAAAATTATTCCCAAAATGTATAAAGTCAAGTTTTAAGAAAATTAATAGCTGTGCAGAACAATAATCATATGTGGAGAAAGTCTTTGACACACTGATGTAGGTAATGACAGTTTTAAACTCCAAGCTTTCAGAGAATGCTTGATAAGTCTTCTTTAAAAATTATACTTGAATTCGATATGCTTATTACAGAAAAATTAACTTGCTGAAACATCAAAATCTCATCATAATTGTTGAAAAAGTTAATGTAATTATTTAAGAAATTTTAGGTAAGTTTGTATCAAGACAGAAGTAATTGTCACAGCAAGCATGTAATTTTAATTACTTTGTTGATATATTGTAAGCAATATAAAGCAACGTTGCAAAAAAGTGAAACCACACAAAAATCTTTTTAAAGTGAAATGAATGTTAAGAAAGCACACGACAGAGGTCAAAGGTCAAGGCCATCAATAACCCCCATCGATGAGAATAAAGTAATTTATGAATAATCTACAAACACAACAAGAGATCCCACAGGGATCTTGACAGCCACCATTGTTTGATCTTTATATGATCTTTAAAAGTTGGATCTTTCCCCTTCTTTTCTCTTCTCTCTTCTCGATCCGTTTTCGCTCTTAATGATATGAAATTCTAAAATTCATTTAAGAAATAACGATAAAGATCTTTAACTACCATTTCTGTTTTTGTAATCAGTTGCAACATCAAAAAGGCACAACCAAGGACCTAGAGAAATCTACATATGAAATTTCAGAGAGATCTGTCCAATTCTTTTCAAAAAATACTGATAACAAACTTTCATTGTTGAAATCTAAGATGACAGCTATTTTGTTTTTCTAATCTGTCCCAAAATCATACAGGTACAACTAGAGACCAAGGGTAACGGACATATACATTTTTAAAATGAGTCGTCCAGAACTTCTTAAGAAATAGCAATAACAAATTTCATTTAAAAAAAGAAATCAAAGGTGGGCGCCTGTCAGCCACGTTATGTTTCTAATCAGTCCAAAAATCAAACGGACATAATTAGGGACCAAAGAGAACCTGCATATGAATTTTAACGGAAATCCATACAGTCTGTCTCAAGAAATAGTGATAACAAAAACTGTTTACAGACAGAAGTACCTCAAACCATGGACGTTGTGCAATTTCAGAAACCCCTACATGGCGAGCTAATAATTTGATAAAGTCAGGACTGAAATGATGAATTCAAATAACAAAAATACTGAATTAATTTTAGCAAAGATTCATCTCTTTCTTAAGAATCATTTGATTAAAATTTATATATATATAAACAGACAGATTCTATTTCTCATCAACAAAGATTCTATTTTTCTTCAGATTATATTTCTTATCAACACAGATACGATTTCTCATCAACTTATTCTTCATATACTTAACAATAATGAGAGATTATATTTTTCATCAATACTTCAATTTATCTTCTTTTGACTATTTCATCATTCTCAGATAAATCTATCTGGCCACTGATTCTATTTCTCTTTCATATTGTTATCCTGTTTTCAGGATACTAAATAATAGTGATAAATTCTACTTTTACTTGATTTTCATATTTTTGACATACATACAATAGTGACAGATTCTATTTCTCATGATTTTTTTTTTTTTTTGAATTTTTTTTTGGTGACCTGTTTTGATTATTTTTTACAATTCAATTATTATAATGAAATAATTTCATGTTAGATTCTATTTGTAATAAATCCTGTTATCCTGATTTCCATTTTCAAGAGAGTAAAACAATAATGTCAGATATTACCTATTCTCATTTTTTTTCCTATTTTGATTATATTAACATTTCAGTCACTATATCAAATGATCTGGTGATAGATTCTATTTCTTAAGGTATTCTATTATATGCTTTTTATGGTAAAAGGAATAAAAGAATTTAATATGACAATGTGGTAGGTGTTGACCTTTGACCTTGTGAGTTTAGGACGGGAAAAGGTTGTGACTTGTGTACCATATGACGTTTCTTATATGCGCCTATATCATCAGATTGACTTCTCCAGTGATCGTTAAGTGACACGGCTATATTTACATAGTACATCAACTACAATGGTAAATAAATAAAAAAAACATGACAGAAAAATACCAACAGTGCCTTTCTGTATTTGTAGAAAGAGAGAAAGAGTCTGGCCAAGAAATGATTAGTATATAAAGCTGTTGAAAATAACCAACAAGGTAAGTGTATTGTTCTACCTGTTGAATCAGGGTTCCCTCAGATTACTACTATGGTTGATACCATATCAAACATTTTGCCCATTATCTCCACTTGTAGATGTTTTTACCAAGAGAAAACCATATTGAATCCTTGACTTAAAGATAATTCTAAATACATTTCAGAATTTTGGTTTTTCCTGATTGTAATACAAATTTTGTTATGTACTGAGGTGACGATTTTTGAAGTGATTACAAATCAGAGCAAAAAATAAATTTTGTTATCAATTGTAAATGTTTTATACACTTCATGTTACATTTCTATGCTATTCCGGTATTCACAGTTGATTTTCAATGTCCAGCTTGACTACTTCTTTGGTTCGGGAAACCCCCTCAAATTTAGCATTTATACCGCTACGTGATAGATTTTAAAACGAGGCAGTTCCTTTTGTAAACATGAACACATGACGGTGGGCAGAAATGACAGCAACAGTAGTGACACAGTCAATAAAATCCTGTTTATCGGCACTAGATTGTTTTTATGGGTATGGCAAATGTTATTTAATAACTCTAAATCAATTCAGAATTACGAAATAAGTCAACAGTAATTGCCAACCAATTCAGGCAGGAAGCCATTTTGTTTAAAGGCAATGGTGTTTTGTGTGCAAGCGTTATCGTATATAACACAAAAATTTACGAATCCAAACTGTTGATCAACGGATAAGGATTTCCTCAATAATCAGTTAATTACTTTGTATACATTTCTCAGTGAAAACCAGCTGTCATTGTTAATAAGTCAATACACTTGATATACATTGTATAATATGCTATAAAAAAAATTAATACGAAAAACAAATTTTATCGTGATGTCACTTAAAGTGTCTTATGATTTCACCTAAGATAAGTCAAGTCTGGACAGTTTTCTCTCATATCCTAAAAATCTGCAAGTGGAGATTTTGATCATGTTTACAAAATATTCAGAGAGCAAGTGATACACACGTATAACAATGCTTATTGAATAGGATACAGTTTATAGTATTTTGTGCACATTGTCCAGTACCCTTGATGAAGGCTTGCGTTTCACCAGCTGTAATCAACCAGTTGTCATTTAGTTTTTATAATAGACTCTACCATCAATATGAAATATTTGGTTTTTGGTTTAAATGTGCTTATATGAAAATACAAAAAAATGATTGCAAACACAAGAGTTAAGCATTTGTGTTTGCAATAATTTTTCTCTATTTAAATAAAAAAAGTGAGAAAAATACATTTTTTCTTATGAAAATGTATATATATTTTTTACACTGCATAATGATCCATTGTGCTAAAGGAAAATCTATTCACATTGTACCTAACATAAATTGTTTGGTTGTCTATATATCTATCTTTACCACACTTCGTTTTGCTCTTTATACCACATTTAGCTACCATACCCAGTGAACCAAAAACATTTTTAAATTATGAAAAAGCCAAGGTGTGGGCTTACTGCAGGACAAATCAAATTTGTATAGAGTATTCTATAGAAAAACACTATATACAGGTGGGCTTATTACCAGACAAAGAGTTATCTGACAACTGTAATTAACAGCAACTGAGGTGGCTGGCATTGACTTACCACCAGGCTATTTGTAGGATAATTATCATGGTATACAAATTACATACTATCAAACTGACTATTCCTTAATCTGTTGGAAAATAGAAATCTGGTAGTCTCATGGAAACATAGGATGATGGAGGGATCAAAGAAGGGTCTAGGTGTCCATCATTGTTTGACAGTTTTTCTTCTTTCTTTTTTCCTTTCCTTTTACTTTTAATTATATTTGAAAATTTGAATTTAAGAAAAGAGAGTCTTGGGGCACCTGTCATTATTTGATCTTTATGCGATCTTTTAACAAATGAATTTTCTATACTTCCCTCTAGTTTTGCTTTTAATTGAATTGAAATAAGAAAAATCCTTTAAAGAAATACCAATAATAATCTTAAATGCAATGACTGAAATAACTGCTGTCAGCCATTTTGTTTTTCTGATCTGTTTCAGAATGTCATGGGTACAACAATGGGAAGGTACATACAAAACCTGAGAAAGATCCATTCAGTATATCTCCAGAAATAGTAATAGCAAAATACAGTTCCTGTCAAAATCAAAAATGGTTGGGGATGAAATGAAAAGTATATTTTGAGTTGTAGGAGCTGCATTTGACAGTGCTGCCATCTTTATCAAATACACATAAATTTGACAGTGCTGCCATCTTTATCAAATACACATAAATTTGACAGAATAGTTGGCTTTACTACAATCTGCTTACAGATGGCAGAGTCTATTACAAAAACTGGAGTAAAACAAACACAAACAAAAAAACCAACATCAACAAATCTATCAATGAACAATTAGGTTTTACGAAATAGCAGGATATGACAGATTGTGAAAATGGAAATGTATCTGATAGCCAATCAAACTGAGAAATCTTAAACATCAAACATTTGGAATAAGGATGATAAAAAACTTAAGCACAACAAATACTAGTTAAAATTGTTGTAAACTATTCTAAATAAATAGTGCAACAGCTGTCACACAAGGCCAAAATATGTAACAGATAGTGTAGCAGAGAGAGATCCACCTCCTTATAAGGCCTGGGCCAAATGACACAAACATTTCTAATTGTCCCATTAAAATTTGGAAGTTTAAGATGCTATATATAGGGAACATTGTGATATTTGCTTGTTTATTTCAGTAGAAAAGGTTAAAATTTCTAAAATGTTGATAAGCGGCTGAGCAATTGTCATGTAAGCCCAAAATATCCTAAACTGAAATCAGTACTTATTGAATAGAGAAGGATGGGAAAGCCTTTAATTGACTAAGAGAGCTAAAGAAAAATCCTTGTATTAAAATCATTATGTTTTCCTAAATCTAAACAAATTTTATACTCGTGTCTTTGACGGGAATTAGGCTAAATAGAATGTGCAGTATAAATAATTAAAGAACGAAAGAATTTAATGTGAAATTAAACACAAAATCTTTATTGAAGTTTCCAATATTGTTGATTGTGATGGCTTAACTTTGAAGTATCTGAGGTATATGTACCATATCACTGATATCACTGATAGCTGGAAATTTGTGCAGTAAACATGAACTGTATGAAAAAAAAGTAACCATCAATGCGTTCTAACATCATATTTTGTTTTTTTTAATGTTCATGTTCAGAATGTGTGATGAATATAAAAAAAAACTTTCATCCAAGTCAAAAAATCTACTTATATGTTTAAAACTAATTTCATTGCTTGGACTCCCAAGTTGATACTTCTCCATAAAAGTCAGTAAATGTAATTCACCAATAACATCACCTTATAATTAGGATCATAATCACATGATTTTAAACGACCAGCCAATCAACATGGACATTTTTCTCCACGGTAAATTTTGTACTTTTTCATGGAGAAGGCTCAACATGCGTGATTTAAATCAAGAAATAAAAAATAAAACAATTTATTTGACTTAAAATTAGATAAGTGGTTTTTTTTTTTTTTTAAACAGAGTTTTTATATTCTGTATATATTTTGGCCAAGCTATTGACAGCTAACACTTAAGTGTCAGTCTCACTCATCAGGGTCCAGAATTGACACAATTTGGGGCAGCTTAGATGTTTGAATTCCACGGCCATCTCTTTTGTGAGCCTGCACTGCACTTAGCAGCTATTTGTAAACCACAACATATAATAATCATTCTATATACATGTACAAACATTTCTCAATTGCAATTCATTATAATTTGCACATGTTTCTGTCGATAAATCCATCATGCTTCACTGCTGTATTAAGTGGAAAGATTATGGATGAATCAGATAAAAATATGTTTGGTATTTCAAGATAAAAAATCTTGTAAGCTGGCCATCAGCCCCAATTTTTCTGAGAAATTGTAAAAATATTTGTTAAAAAAAAGTCTCAGAATACTGATCAGAAAAAACATGAAATTTCTTACCTGTAAGAATTCACCGAGATCTACTTGAGCATTTTTGTTCAAGTCTACTTCATTCAGAATATCATGGAGTTGATCCTCTGTAACTCGTTCTCCAATTTTCTGTGATTAAGAAATCAAAATTATCAGCTTAAGAAAAAGGATTATTTTCTTTTATTGTTAAGACATTTCATTAAGAATAGTTAATATAATGATTTATGTAGGTATAAATTTGTTTGTAAATGTGGCATGTTTGGATAGATTAATCAATTATACAACGGTAGATCAATCATTGTGACTTAACACAATACTGCAACAATACATCCATTTCTATAACTTCAACAATAGATCCTTTAACCAATACCTCACAAAGATTTACAAAATCTCTCAACTGTCACTAAATAGTGTAAACATTTAAGTGGGTTGAAATTTTTCTGTCAACATCGAACAGAAGTGATGGATTATTTTTTTTCACATAAATACTCTATGATTCTCAATTACTGTTACTTCTCATAAACAGACTATACTCCACCATCATAATAATCTGTGATATCTGACGTGTTTGAAACTTGATGACGTTATATGTTTAAAATTTTCATTTTCCACAGAGAAAACTGAATAATGAAATAAATCTTTCTCTAGCAACATCTGAAGGGCACCTTTAAAGTGTAAAAGTAACAACACTATCTATTGAAGCATAAGATTCAGTGTTAGTGACACTACCATTGAGTAGGTACCTTCATACTTGCCTGTTAGGTGATTGACATGCTGGTATTATTGAACTACTGCATTAGTTGATAATATTTGTGGGAAATTTAATCTGGCTATATTTGAGGTCATTAACATTAAATACCCATCAAATGTTTAACATCAATCAAAAAGCAAGGACATTTATGCTATAAATGATACCAATGTATAGGCATAACCAAACTAATCACCGTGAAATAGCCCAAAAACAAATGTAAAATATTAGCCCCTACAAAATTAAACATTTTTACAGTAGTGGCAGCAAAAAGATGAGATCACTTGAATTTTCAATGAAAAAAACTAATAAAGAATATTTTCACACATACACAATCCAGAATCTTATAAGGTTTATAACTTTATGTTATGATAGTTTGAGTTAAGTTTGGCTTAAGTTAAAACCAAATCTGTTGAGAAGTTCTCAATCTAGAATGTGATGTGATGTAAGGAGACGAGACAGAAAATGGCAGAACTGGCAGATATGAGTAATACTACAGGACCCCCTCCCCAAATACTTCCTTAAATGGTGTAAAAACTGTAGAAGATGTAGGCAGAGAACAAACTTAAAATCAATACAAGTTGTTAGTCATGATCTCTCTCCTGAAACAATCTCTAACTTTGCAATTCATTCCTACATCTAGTCTTGTTCCACAGGCAACCCAACATAACACTAGAATTTGTATAAAAGCTGATCAACTCCTAATCATCTTTTCTAGACTGACCTTGAAGTATTTACGAAGGTCGTTAACAGTAATGTAGCCTTTATGGTCACTGTCTAGGTTCTTGAAGCGCTTCACATACAAGTTGATTTCATCTTTTGTGAAATTAATAGGCACATTTTTGGCTCCAGTTCCTAGATCAAGTCCCATCTCTCTTCTCAGGAAGGTCCGTGCATGTTCTATTTCCTCCTGAAGATTGGAAACAAATTGAACCACTGTATACAATAATATGAATTCAAATTATTGTCCAGTAAAGTTAAATGTGTTCCTTATTTCAATACAAAATACTGTAAGATCACATACTTTCATGAGGCTCAAGTTTCATTTTTTTTTTTTTTTAATCGCTGATTTGTTGACACATGATTTCATAGACAAATATACAATACATTATAATTTCAACATTTCAAGGACATATGAATTCCTGGATTAAGAGTACCCATGAAATTGATGATAAAAACCCACCACAAACAGTGAATGATTCCACAGTATCTGATGTACAAATATCAGAGGAATCTACACCATCAATCTGAGGTACAAATATCATAGGAATCTACACCATCAATCTGAGGTACAAATATCATAGGAATCTACACCATCAATCTCAGGTACAAATATCATAGGAATCTACACCATCAATCTGAGGTACAAATATCATAGGAATCTACACCATCAATCTCAGGTACAAATATCATAGGAATCTACACCATCAATCTCAGGTACAAATATCATAGGAATCTACACCATCAATCTCAGGTACAAATATCATAGGAATCTACACCATCAATCTGAGGTACAAATATCATAGGAATCTACACCATCAATCTGAGGTACAAATATCATAGGAATCTACACCATCAATCTGAGGTACAAATATAGGAATCTACACCATCAATCTGAGGTACAAATATCATAGGAATCTACACCATCAATCTGAGGTACAAATATCATAGGAATCTACACCATCAATCTGAGGTACAAATATAGGAATCTACACCATCAATCTGAGGTACAAATATCATAGGAATCTACACCATCAATCTGAGGTACAAATATCATAGGAATCTACACCATCAATCTGAGGTACAAATATCATAGGAATCTACACCATCAATCTGAGGTACAAATATAGGAATCTACACCATCAATCTGAGGTACAAATATCATAGGAATCTACACCATCAATCTGAGGTACAAATATAGGAATCTACACCATCAATCTGAGGTACAAATATCATAGGAATCTACACCATCAATCTGAGGTACAAATATCATAGGAATCTACACCATCAATCTGAGGTACAAATATTGACCAATAATGAATTTGGATTATTTTATTTTTTTGTTCTTATCCTTTATTCATCAATCTGACAAAATGTCACAAGAAAATAAAACGAGACCAGTGATTATCAAAAAGACTTCCTGTTTTGAAGTGTCTTCCATGAGATTTAACACAGATGGCTGATCACATAGTCATTTAGTTGTAATTTAGATATACCCTAACCTATTTAACTGTCTGACCATAACATACCTTTTTATTATCCAGAAATTCCTTTTTAATTAAACTAATGGTTAATAGCCTTACTTTTTAAGGTCATGGTTGGTTGATCAGAGGCTGATGTTGTAATTTTCCCTTACTTTTTAAGGTCATGGTTGGTTGATCAGGGCTGATGTTGTAATTTTCCCAGACTTTTTAAGGTCATGGTTTGTTCATCAGGGGCTGATGTTGTAATATTCCCTTACTTTCTAAGGTCATGGTTTGTTCATCAGGGCTGATGTTGTAATTTTCCCTTACTTTTTATAGTCATGGTTGGTTGATCAGAGGCTGATGTTGTAATATACCCTGACTTTTTATAGTCATGGTTGGTTGATCAGGGCTGATGTTGTAATTTTCCCTTACTTTTTATAGTCATGGTTGGTTGATCAGGGCTGATGTTGTAATATTCCCTTACTTTTTATAGTCATGGTTGGTTGATCAGGGCTGATGTTGTAATATTCCCTTACTTTTTATAGTCATGGATGGTTGATCAGAGACTGATGTTGTAATATTCCCTTACTTTTTATGGTCATGGTTGGTTGATCTGAGACTGATGTTGTAATATACCCTTACTTTTTATAGTCATGGATGGTTGATCAGGGCTGATGTTGTAATATTCCCTTACTTTTTATAGTCATGGATGGTTGATCAGAGACTGATGTTGTAATATTCCCTTACTTTTTAAGGTCATGGTTGGTTGATCAGAGGCTGATGTTGTAAATATTCCCTTACTTTTTATAGTCATGGTTGGTTGATCAGGGCTGATGTTGTAATATACCCTGACTTTTTATAGTCATGGATGGTTGATCAGGGCTGATGTTGTAATATACCCTGACTTTTTATGGTCATGGTTGGTTGATCAGGGCTGATGTTGTAATATTCCCTTACTTTTTATAGTCATGGATGGTTGATCAGGGCTGATGTTGTAATATTCCCTTACTTTTTAAGGTCATGGTTGGTTGATCAGAGGCTGATGTTGTAATATTCCCTTACTTTTTATAGTCATGGTTGGTTGATCAGGGCTGATGTTGTAATATACCCTTACTTTTTATAGTCATGGTTGGTTGATCAGGGCTGATGTTGTAATATTCCCTTACTTTTTATAGTCATGGTTGGTTGATCAGGGCTGATGTTGTAATATACCCTTACTTTATAAGGTCATGGTTGGTTGATCAGGGCTGATGTTGTAATATACCCTGACTTTTTATAGTCATGGTTGGTTGATCAGGGCTGATGTTGTAATATACCCTTACTTTTTAAGGTCATGGTTGGTTGATCAGGGCTGATGTTGTAATATACCCTGACTTTTTATGGTCATGGTTGGTTGATCTGAGACTGATGTTGTAATATACCCTTACTTTTTATAGTCATGGTTTGTTGATCAGAGACTGATGTTGTAATAATTCCTTCTTACATAAAGCTATAACGCCAAAGGCATTTACCTCTACATCTTTACATTAATTGATCCATCCTTGATACTACAGGCGTTTCACTACACCACTCTGCACTCCTGTAACATTTCATGGCTAATTTGAAGGTTCTGTGTGTGACATCTTGTTTGTTGTAAAGTTCAGTATCGCTCCTTTGTATTCTTCATTCAAAGACCATATCAGGATATGATTGGTTGTTATTTTTCTCCTGGAACCCACTCTAGACCAATCAAATTACTTCACAAGTGCCTTCAATTTTGCCATAACATATGTTCGAGGGGTGCAGAGAGCGAACTGATCATAACCCCTCGAATATCAAGGATGCAAATGATCACTCTATAAAGCATACTCTGCACAGGAAATGTAAAATCATGTGATGAAATAGTGATAAAAACTCTGGTGATTTATTACTGTCTGTTATGTATTAAAGGCTAAACTAGGAACATATGGCCATTGTTCATCTCATGATCATTAATGTAATAATAAAGTGAAGCATATTAAAGATGCATTGGCCTCAGTTTGATCAAAAATTCTTTATGTACGGAAATTCCCACTTTCAACAGCATTCCTTTATCTAAGGAAATTCTCACTTTCACCAGCATTCCTTTATTCAAGGAAATTCCCACTTTCACCAGCATTCCTTTATGTAAAGAAATTCCCACTTTCACCAGAATTCCTTTATGTAAGGAAATTCCCACTTTCACCAGCATTCCCTTATGTAAAGAAATTCTCACTTTCACCAGCATTCCTTTATCTAAGGAAATTCCCACTTTCACCAGCATTCCTTTATGTAAAGAAATTCCCACTTTCACCAGCATTCCTTTATGTAAAGAAATTCCCACTTTCACCAGAATTCCATTATTTAAGGAAATTCCCACTTTCACCAGCATTCCTTTATCTAAGGAAATTCCTACTTTCACCAGCATTCCTTTATTTATGAAAATTCCCACTTTCACTACCATTCCTTTATTTAAGGAAATTACCCCCCTCATCAGCATTCCTTTATTTAAGGAATTTCTGAGTTTCACTAATATTTCTTAACTTACGGCAATTCTGAGTTTCACAAGCATTCCTGATTTAAAGAATTTTCTTAACTGGAATATTAAAATTTGCAATCATGAAAGAATTCAGAAAAACATTCCTTTGCATATAAATACTGCTGTGAGTTAACTAAAATAGATAGGTTTTTTTGGTTCAACCTTGAATTCATCCTCAAATAATTGAAATGTGTATTTCAGCTTCTTCCCTACTGAAAACAAACTAAGTCAAATAAGTTTCCCCCAAACAGAAGCTTGTACAGGCTAAGTATATGGATCTCTGTTCACATGACATGACCTATCACCTTCTGCTTTTTCTTGTCCCATTTCAGTTCTTCTGCCATGATCTCCACGATTCTGGGTAGGGCTTCCTCAGCAGCATGTACGTTGCAAAAGGTAAGGCGGGTACGCCGTGCCAGCACATCAATTGCTCGACAAGCATATTCCTTCACTGCATATCGTACCTAAATTATCAGTAGAATAAAACACTCTTTTAACAAATGTTCATATTATCAGATGAACTACATCTTATTACACAACAAACGAAAGTATCTGAGTTTCTCTAAAAACAAGTAAATGTACCAAACTACAGAATTTCAGTACAAGCAAGGAAATTATATCCTCGTGTAGTGTCTCTGTGGCAGACTTCAGATGACGATGATGATGATGATGATGGTGATGATGATGGTAATGATTGTTTTGACAGGGTGAATCAACTGGGTGCTTGGAAATTGTGAATTTGTTTAAAAGAAAGTCTATCAATGCCTTAAACCCAATATTTGGTTTCCATCACTGCTCACAATTTTCCATTTCACAATTATAAACTGTTTCCCGTTTTTCCGCTAATGTCTCATTTTCACTATAAGATTGCCAAACAAACTTTTTTATAGGCAAATTTTAATTGAGTAAAATTTGTGATATAGAATTTCAGTTCCTGCTTTTAAAGAGATCTAATTACATGCTACATTTATGTATCTGATTTTGATACCAAATTCTAAAGTTTGACTCTAGTGAAAAAACCTATTACACTATAATAAATTTAGGCAGGTAATTTTTATAGGTTTTCTCTAAATAACAGACCTTCCATCCTACTACCAATCAGGATAATTTTGTTTTTTCCTTTTCTAAAATACCAAACTTTATACAAACCTCTGCCTCTATGTATGGAAATTCCTCGTGTAAACGTTTGCCAACGACAGGCCATCGTTTTCCAGTTAGTGAGGCAAGCTTGGCCACTTTGAAGGCTTTGTCTCCGTAGGTACTGGCAAGATGCTGCGCAACCTGTTGTAACATTTAAGTAGATAATGTGTGAATTGGTTAGAATCTTATAGGGAAAGAATAGCCCCACCCATCAGCCCCATTGGTGTCAGCAAGGATCTATGTGCATAGTATCAAATTATCATACTATACTAATAATTCTAACCAAGTGTAAAATATTTCAGATGGAAATCAAATAAATAATTCTTCAATGTAACTTTGCTATAACTATAGTACGTTGTGCCCCTTCCCCTGGGGATTCTACCATACTTAGGAGTTCAGATGAAATTGGTGTCAGTAGCACCACCATTTAGACCTCTGATGGCAGTGACCATATCATTTACAATTTTGGTTCCCCTTTTTTTTGGCAATGGATGATCTAGGCAACACTGAGATTTGTTCAGGGGTTTTCAAGAAGAAGTAGAAAATATTAATTGTTTATGACTTATATATGTTGTGGTAATAGTTAAACAAAAAATGGTATCCTTTCAAGTTTCCAATAAATCCTAATTAACATGATAGAAAGTCTTCTCAAACTTAAAATGACAGCTTTAACTTATGAACCATCAAAAAATTCTGTCAGTTATGTATTTATCTAAATAATTATACCATTATATAAACATACATCATTCTCTAAGCCGAAGTCCTGGACAAGCCTAATGAAGAAGGTAGGGGTATACCCATGTGCCCCATCTAGCAGCAAGCCTTTTGTACGGCATTTTGTCTTGGGCTCCAGATTGCACACAGTCACGGCACGATCGACTGTTTCCTCAGCCATATGGCGATATGTTGTCCACTTGCCTCCTGTTTAATCACAGAATTTTCCTTCATTTTTTTTTATTTCTTATAAATCATTCATTTCTATTATAACTATATTATATTACAGTACAGATAATTGTTTAATCTGACAACAACAAAGTGGGTGCTCACTCCTCCAACAAAAATTATAATGTCTCACTTGTCCCTACTTCTCTATATCATCAAAATTACTAAGTAAAAAAAATGTTTTTTGAGAAAAAATCTGCTCATTTGTGAACACAATCATTAAACAAGATCCAATTAATGGTAAATTATTGGTTAAATGAAGAATCCAACGTATGTGTTAGAGTGGCCATACATAGATGTAAGTACACTCCAGGTCTGGTTAAAACAGCTTATATACTTGGACAGACAAAAAACTTGACACAAAGTTAGACAGCATAACAAGGCATGCTAAAAATCAATTAATAAAATCCAATTAACAGTAAAATGTACATCAGAATGTGAAATAAGTGTTGGGATGATAATCTATACGGTAGATACAAATATATCCTAGATTTGATGGTGACAGCTAAAATACTTCAAGAGAAATGAAGCTTTGTAACACCCAACTAAACTAAACACGTCATCGTAGCTCAATTCATCAACAAAGCCCCATTTACAGTCAGTTAAAATTCAGAATCTGAAATGTGCTTTTTGATGATAATATATAGATGTAAATTTCATGTTTTATTACGATGTGGAGTGAAACACACAACTTCAATATGGCGTAATTAATTCACAAAATCCAGTTAATTATCAATTATGATAACATTCTGAATTCTGAACTACGATATTCTTGCTTATTCATAACTATAACACAGGTTTTGTGATGACAGCATTTGTTAGTTACAAATACATGGTAAATTCTGTTCAGTCTGACGTAAAAAAACAACAGAAAATTGGGGAAACAAATTTCCTTTCATATCTGATAATCGTAAGAAAAGAACACAACGCATTATACTGCACGTAGTGATATCTTTATATGTATACGTTATAGGTAGACTTTCCTACACAGGATACCTGATTGTACAGACTATACCTAACAACAGGTACCTACTGGAATTTATGGCCTAGCGTGGAATTGTACACCATTATCAAATATACAGCGACAACAGTGGTGGGGTGGTTAAGATGTCTGATTTTTTTATTGCTTTTATTTTTTGATAAACAATGATCAAACATACCTGCTATGGTGATGAGATTACTTCTATGATCGTCGCTGTTTACAGGACATTGAGCAATAATAAACAATGATCAAACATACCTGCTATGGTGATGAGATTATCTGGTGTTACTTCTATGATGTGGTTTCTGGCTATTGACTGCGTATCTGCTTTATTTGGATCAGACACCAGGGGACGTATACCACACCAGGCTGACAACACATCACCTCGACGAACTGAAACATATTTTACAGATACATATTGTGGTTACAGAAAAAAATGTTTTAATTTGATGATCTGAACAATTTTCTAATTCAACGTTTTTTCTGTGCTATGTCACAAAATTTTTACACAATATTCAAAAATTAATTTTCTTTGTCTTTTATTTGTTTTACATACACATAATGTAATTAGGTTATGTGGGAAAAGCTACAATTGTAACTAAAATCGAGTAAATTGAATAACTGGTGAAGTCCATCACATAACAGCTATAGTAATCCACAAATAACCTGAACAATATAAATATTTGATCTTTACATTTACAGTTTTTCTTCATTAAATTTCAGTTAAATTTTCATTTTTTCCAAACTTTATAGACAAAAAAATTAACTAGATCATCCTCATTTCCTGTGTAAAAACTACCATCAAGATTCAGCCTATTGTGGTCGGTACCAAATTAATATTTCACATATATTCATATATCACTTGCTAAATACAATATTCCAACGTTTATTCTCTTAAGATTCTGAAATGAAAACCTTATAAATTTGATAAAGATTAGCATAAGGACAGTACTCGGTATATCCAACCATTCTTTATTTTGTAGATATATCTTAAAACACAAAATCCCAGCCGAGTGTGAGATATAGTGACATTTCACAGGAGTCTTTCATTCATAACACTATATCACAAAGCACACAATAGAGACTATCATTATCTACATAGGATGATAATTAACATATCAAAATTTCTAGTGTCAATTACAAAAATAAATATACAAAACTAAAGTAGAAATCAACAAGAAAATTAGAGCATCGATATATCACCAAGGACACAGCTACGTATCTTTTAAAAGGTCAGTGACACATACTTTCTACGTCAGGATCCAAGTAGTGACGGATTTCACTGAGAATGAATTGGATTTCTTTTTCAGTTGGAGATGGAAAGTCTGTCACCTCACAAGCTTCATCAGTTGTTCCTGGATAATTACACAACAAATGACACATTTTCATCAGGGATAGAAATCTTGGAAGATAATTTTATTTTTCAACTTGAAACTGATTAATACAACAACTAAAATTCTGATTGTCGACGGACAGCCATTAGGTCTTCGAATTTGATTATTTTAAAAATTTAGAATACTTAATAAGTATGAAAAAGGAAACAGTTCAAATTTGATAAAAATATTATCAGTTCTTTCGAGAAAAAATGATGACAGTTTAAATGTGTAATTATTCAAATTGACCATCTTGTTAAATTACTTAAATTTCCAAAGTTACACATGTATACACAATCTAGTATCAATAGACAAAGAATGTTAACAGGAAAAATTATATAACAGTGTCAAAAGATTGGATTTGTATCAGGACAAAAGAATTATTGTAGACAAGAGATAATAAAGAATCTCATTGCCTTATAACAGTAATCAAAAAGACAGTATTTCTTCAGTAAAGATAGTTATAAAATCCAGCTTCTGTCGAAGAAATATTCTTTAACAAAAACTGAAACAAGTATTTTTTCTTTATTATAAACTCAGAGTAATGAAATAAAGAATATTAAAATGTGTGATGTAAGGAACTTAAAAAGAAAAGTATTTCATGTACAGCTACTTACCTGCAATGGTTACTTTTTGCCAAGGTAGAAAAAATATGATTCTACCATCACTGGTGGCAGGATCAAGCAGTCCCATGGAAGTAGGGCTGTAAATTAACTTGATAATTAATCATGATTATCAAGAATTACTTAAAAGGCAGAGGGATACAGTAAAGGCACCAAGAATTATATGAAAGTCTAAAATTTGTTTTGAACTATAACCAAAGTTTGAAGAAAAACAAGACATTAACCAAAGCGAAAAGAAAGTTTTGAGATCTAAATCAGAACTTCAACCAAAGTCTAAGGAAAATATTTATGGACAAAATTCAAAGTTTACTCCAAATCTACAACAAATATTTAAGGTCTACATTCATGCTTTGACCACAGTCTAACAGTTGAAATCTCAATCCAGAACTCTGAATGGGACAAAAATTGAAAATCTTTAAAGCAAGTCTACATCAAAATTTCAAAATCTAAATCCCAACTTTATTCCTAGTCTGGGACAAAGATATAAAATTATAAATCAAATCTTCATTTCTAGTCTGACACAGCTTTAACATCCAAATCCAAACATGAATTCTAGTCTGAGACAAAGATATAAAATTATAAATCAAAACTTCATTTCTAGTCTGAGACATAGCTTTAACATCCAAATCCAAACATGAATTCTAGTCTGAGACAAAGATATAAAATTATAAATCAAAACTTCATTTCTAGTCTGAGACATAGCTTTAACATCTAAATCCAAACGTGAATTCTAGTCTGAGACAAAGATATAAAAATCTAAATCTAAACTTTAAAGCTAGCCAGTCTGAAGCAGAATTTCAACTTGAAAGTATTACACTGATGTAGTCTAACCTGTAGTAATCAGGCAGCACAACATGTACACCCTGACTCGGCTGGCAGATCTTTTTCTCCGCAGGGTTAGCCATTGTACGGATACGATCTGTGTATGGTCCAGTAGCGTTTATCACACACTTAGCCTTAACATTCCATTCCTCTCCTGAAAGCAAGGTTCAAAGGGAGGTAACTTTAACCTGTATTCTCCAGGAAACAATGATCAAGGGGAGGTAAGCATTCACACAGACAATTTCACAAATTGCATTCTGCTATGAATTTTTAAAAGGTAGGCAGAATATGTTGACAAATTGATAAAATTAGTAATGCTTATCCTTCCATGAACTTTATAGTTTCTAATGTAAGCAACACTATCATGTTTGGAAAATAAATACAGATCTCCTATCTACTACATGCTTGCTATGATGTAAAGATAACTGTCTACAACACATGATAGTTGTCATATCACTTCAACACTCTTTTCACTTTCAATATTGCAATGGTGCTGATAAAGCTTTCACTAAAACACATGTACAAGTATTTTTTGAAAAAAAGTGTTCTAAACATCCATAAAAAAAAACAACTGATCAAAATGTAAAAAATTGACAATATGTAAAATTTGAGCAAAAGTTTGAGTACATGTGTTGGTCCACATGGGTTACTGGAAGGCAAACACTGTATAAACCAATATGTTGATTTACCTGTCATTCTGTCTCGAACTCTAGCCCCACAGACCACTTCCTGCCCTTCATTGTTTGGAGTTTTCAGGATTTCTAAGACCTCCACATAATTTGTTACACTGCCACCCAGTCTAACAGCTGTGATTGCAAGACTCACATTCATCCGTGCGTCATCATGCTGACCTAGAAAACATTGTAATATATATAGTATTTATCAAGACTGAACATCTTGATGCAATAGCTCAATTTTTCATAAAAGTTTCCAATGTTTATTTTCATAATGAAAGAAATTTTTGTGGTGCTAGAATCTGTAGATCAGCTCAACATCTGAAAAAAGCAGTTATAGAACATGTAAGTCATTCTCAGTGAGTTAACCTCATGATGACAAAATCTAAATAAAAAACACTATCAGATGTTCCTAAGATACTCCAGTTTGATCCCCATTCTAACAATTACCCACAGCCAGTGAAATGATCAACGCTGCATCGTGAAAGGTCTGTCGGCAATAAAAAATTGTGTGGAAAATGAAGCCACCAATGACAAGGAAGACAAGAGGTTTTCACGTCACTCTTTCTTCTGGTAGCAAGTTACAACTGTGATACAATAAACATCATAAAAAAGGAAGACAAAATGCCCCAGATCATCTAACTTCATCCTGTCTGTTAAAAAATATCACCAATACATTGAATATACTCTGGATAGATTAACTTCTTTTGTGAAATATTAAATTTTTATCTCTGTACAGAGACATACAGTCTGATATATAAAGTTGATGTACATTAAGACAATTAACAATAATTAGGAATAAACAAACTTTGTCACCATGTCTAATGTTTTTATGACATAATCCTGTAATGTGAAATCTCCTGTTACTGTACATGGCTTTTTTTATACTGATCTTGGATGGGGAATTTTTTACTTATTTTGGGAAGAAATTTGTTGAATTGGAAAGGAAATTTTCTGATGTAAAAAGTAAATTCTAAAAAATTCCTTTAACTAAGCAAAACCTTCAAGTGGGAATGGGGCCAATTATCAGCCACAAAAAGCTCTAAAAAAAATCCTTCTGTTTCTAAAATCTGTTTCCAAAACATGGAGGTACAAAAATATCAAAAATAAATGTGAGTGCAAATACTGATTTTTGAGAAATTTATTACATGGCAATTCATACATTTTATTTCAAGAAAATAAAAAGTACAGATTAGCAAGGTTTGTCTGTTATCTATTAAAGCAAAAAAAGTGTTTTTCCTGATAGAACCTACCATCATAGTACACCAACGCTCCCCGCAGCTTGTCTTTCTTTAACATGGGAAAAATCTCCAGTGCCTTCTTCCGTCCAAGGTAATAACTTGATTTCAAATTCTGTTTCCCAGCCACGAAATCATAAGCCTTTATACCGAGCCAGAAGTAAGGAATTTGCCAGTATCTTAAAGAGAAAATCATTGGTTAGCATTGACTACAGATACAGGTCTATAGCTAATATATTGATATGAAAATAAAGTGAACAAGGACTCACATATACATCCCCTACTCCCTTATGCTTATTTCTCCTTTTGGTCTAAAATGTATGGTCTATGGTGACCTTTAACCTTGACCAATGACCATCAAAATCTAATCAGGTGTAGACAATGATGGAGTGATGCTATGGTCAGAATATGAACAACATCTGTTTTGGAGTATGTTGTACACAATGTAATTACAGATGTAGGCACAGACAATATACAAACTGATCAAACTTGACCATTTTTATGTACATAATATTCCAGCACAGTATCACGGATTTTTGGGAATCAGTAATTTGATTCTTGGACTCATGCTTCTCCAGTTGGGACTTGATTTTGAGAACGTACAATATCCTCTAGTATTGGGACTCATTAAAATTTTTGTTGTGAGTTTACCCGAAAAAAAAATTCTACAAAAATTTCTGTGTATAATATTAAATTCTGCTAAGTGTAAATTAAAAACCATTTTGCACGAAGATCATAATATTTAATTTTAGCTTTTTTTTTTTTGTTATTGAAAAGCAGAATCTGAAAATAAATACTATAACACTATGTCAATCAAAACCTTTCATTTCAATATTCATGTTACAATCTTAATGGCAAAATATAGTAGATAAAAATAATGTTACTACAAGACTTAAGTTCTGACCATTTTATTTAATTAAATATATAATTTAAGAGACTTTCTATGACCTACATCTTAATTGAAATAATTCTAGAGACTGTAGAACACCCAGATTTTCAAAACTTATATCGGTCTGTCATAACTTATCAGCAAATCAACATTCTTTGATGCTACCAGCTGCCAAGTTTTCTCTTCGTAGCCACTATTGTAGAAGATTTAATACAAATTGCAAGTCTTCCATTTAAAATTAATAATTATATCATGATTTGTTTTTCATAAACTTACTTGTATATGGGAAGCATGATAGGAAAGGGGTATGCCAGATGAGGAGCAATATCGATTAAGTTAGCTCTCTCTGTCAATGCTTCCTTCACCATTCGATACTGAAATGTACCAAATACAAAATATATTGGGGCACCTGCATGTAGTAATACAGAAGTTCTTCATTTTATTGTAAACATTTGGTGATTTTATACTGACAGGGATCAAGAGTATCTGTATTCACTTTTCAAGTACAATTTGAGACCTTTTCAGTAGTATCTAAAATATACCTCCTAGTTACACCAGTACTCATGTTACTGTGTACAAGTCTTATTTTTGCCTCATATGAATTTTTTATGGGGAATAATTTGCTAATCAGTAGCCAATTATCAAGAAAAATGTTCATTTAATTTGTTATAATACTGAACAACTCTATATATACAGGTGTGCTTATTTCAAGGAATAGGTTTGTAAGTGGATAACTAATTACCTGTTCTATATCCAGATTGAAGACAGCCTTCTCCAGGTATCGGACACCACCATGGATAAGTTTAGTAGACCTACTGCTGGTCCCAGACGCAAAGTCATACTTCTCTACCATAGCAGTTTTCAAACCTTAAATACGTATATAAATAATTGCATACTAATGACCAGTGACTATTGCAAACAGATTTCAGCCTCGAGTCAGAAATTGGATTTTTATAATACTCATGTAAAATTTATAAGGTCTGATCCAAATACATTAATAAATATGAAAGATGAAATCAAATTTCTGATGAATGTAGTTGTCTAGAATGAAAGGATGCCATATCATGAACATTTACATTTTTTAATCAACATTAATCAAGCGATGTAGATTCAACATCATGCTTGATTCAGCATTTTTCATCACCAGCTTCCATACCTCTACTGACGGCATCGACTGCGACCCCCGTTCCTGTAGCTCCTCCCCCTATGACTAGCATATCAAACTCATCTTTCTTCAGGGATTCTAACAGCTGGGCCCGGGACGGCAGGGGTGCCCATGCATATTTCTGATGCACACCATCGACTGCTAAGCTACCTTCATCTGAATGCACTGCATGCTGTATAACAGACAGACATAATCACATAATATCAATTCAATTTTTTAGACTTCAGTAGAGCTAAAAATTCAGGCTGCTTATGATATTATAAAAATTATATCTAGATATTTGTTCCGTTATGAAAACCATCAACACAATATGTACACCACAAATCTCATTTTTCTACAAATGTGAAGATCTTCTTAAACTGGAGTTTGTTTGGATCTACCCCTTATGTAACTTTCCCTATAAATCATCCTGTAAACCTTTGGGTATCGAGACAGTGTCCATCACTAAAGACATGATGATGCTGGCTATATATCCACTCACTCAGGAACATATGTAAATAGTTACCAGCATTTCATCTGCATTCTTATTAGAAATTAAAATTAAGTGGTTCTTTATATCCCCCCCACTCCTCCCATCTTCCAAAAAAAATCTGGATACCAGCTATGTTACATACCTTTTTCATATAAGAGTATAGGAAGTAAGTAACTCCACCTGCCACCACCACACCCGTTTTTGGAACTTTTCTCACAAGCAAGCGGAATTTCTCCATTTTGTTAGAAGATCATACAGTTTGTTCATGTACCATCACCTAAAAGATTTAAATAAATATTAAAAATCGAAGAGATCTACATATTGTACAATATATTGTTATGCAATGAATTCACTCATGTGATAGTTGTGTGTATGTCACTGGTGTTATATACACTGGAGTAGTCTTCATTGGCTAGTAAAAAATTGATTGCAACATTGTAATATTGACAACAATGTTACAGTAGGAGTTGAAATGGTACAACGAAATGGCTGCCTCCATTTTAATTTGTCTTCCATATCTAAATTCTGTGAAACTGGAACTTATTTGACTTAAAGTCTGGGATTAAAGTGTCTTAAGTTTTTGTTCATTTCATGTGAGATAAAGCTAATTTAGACCAAAATTAAAATCTTTTTACATCCCATGGTTTTCAAGCACTCTTATATACAAAAATACATTGTGAGGGTGACAATAGTATTCTCTACAGTTTCAAAATACTAAGGGGAACACTGTTTTTGTCTTGTTAAATTTTACCAGATTTTTAACACAATGTACTTTGATTTCTTGGTCTATATAATTTTTTTTCTAAAAAAAAAAACGGTGTTGCACTAGCTGTGTCCTCCAACTGAGTTTTCCATTTCTAAATGTAACTTGCCTATTTGTTGAAATTTTCAGGTGAAATAGTCTGTGAATCAATTATTTGAAAACGAATTGAGAAAATATCATAATTTGATATATACTTTTGGTAGCTCAATACCTTTTAAACTTTTTTTTTAGTTTTATTTCTATTTTCAACTTTATCCATCTTTTTTTATTTGAAATCTATACATTTTCTTTTTTATTTAGAATTTTATATGTACAGCTAATACAGATTTGATATGAACTTGTAAAACTATTTGTGTGTAGCTTGGCTTTTTATTCTGTCGCTGTGAGATTGGGATCGGAGATAATGGTGCTGAAGGATAGACAACAGCAACAAAAGATATCGTACAAGAAAGCAAATATACTTGTATGTCGCAAGTTCAAAAATTAATTATAATGATATGCAAAGGTATAACAGTTTTAAAATATCAACATATATATAGCAACTAAAAAACCACTGAAGTGTGACTTGTGCTTAAGTCAGCATTCGAGTCACTGACATGTACATACCTGTCAACAACCTAGTGATTGGAAATTGGTTAAAATTCATAATCGATTATTGACTAAAATCAGATAGGCTTTCCAATGTAGTTAATTAAATTTCATAATGAGCTCTGAGTTCAATATTAATAGCAAGTGAGTGTTTTCTTTATCAAAGAAATATTTTCCATTTTTTTTTTGTAATTTTAAACTTGCTTTGCATAACATCAATTGCAATCAATTATCACATCAAATGATGTTGAACGAATTGAAAATTTATTTTATTCAATCATTGACTTCTTCCCATCACTATGACCTAAGTTGGTGAGAATAGGTCAGTAACAAGTACCAGGGGTGTATAATACAGAGGGATAAGAAACTAGGCCCAGTGGTGACTTATCCGGTGTTAGATTTGCGTCTGTTTACTGAGTCAAGAAGCTGTGAAGTCCCCTCTTTTTACTGCTGTTTACTAATCTCATCTGCCTGTGCCTCCATGTCAGCGTGGATTTGGTACCGACCCATCTGACCAGAGCAATTTTGTTACCCATAGAGAAGTTAATCTCATTTTTATAACAATAAAAATTGTACTTCAAAAGTTACAAAAATCGATAGGAAAATCAATGCCATCACAGATGGTTTTCTCTATGCTTATTGTTATACAAATATCAAAAATAAACAGAAATCATTTGTCACAAAAGTTAGCACAATCAATTTGAAAATCATTAAGTTTCCTAACTGCTTCCTAACTGTACTTTTGTAGACAATTGGTATGACAATTGGTAAAGCAAGGCTGGTTAAATACAACTGTACAGTTTCTTATCTCTTTCTATAATACGTCACCACCAGTACTGTTCTATATGATGATTAGGAGATAAAAATAAGTAAAACTTGGGCCTTCCTGAAGCTTTGATAAGTAAATTCACTCGGTCAAGATGTGCAGGACAAATGGTTATTTTGCTTGTATCTTCTATATTTTGTCACAAACTTACAAACTCATAAAATGTATGTCAAGTAAGCAGATGTGCCTTGCAGTTACAAGTCATTTAGGTCATTTGTGTCTGATGTTCTGATGTATACATGGATCAGGGACATGTAATATAGAAGGCAGTGTATATATCTTTGTAAAGCTAATTTAAAGCAAATGAATATCGGAGTTGACTAGGTTTGCTATAGGAAGGGGGCAGCTCTAAAGAACATAACTAATCGTTTAAAAAAAAACAGTAGTAGGAAGCTGGAAAATTTCAAATTGAACATGCGACAACTTCTGTTTCTGTGACAAATCATTCTTATCAGCTTTTGGCATTTTTGAAAAACAACATGCATTTACATCTACTGCAAAGTACCACTCTCAGTTGAAACAAGACTGGCTAGTCATGACCGTTACTAATTACAGCCGAGAGGTAGGGTCCTAAATGGGGCACATGCATTCCCTACCTACCTTCATATATTCCAGTAGATATTGAAACTATTATCAATAAATTCCCTACCTACCTTCATATATCCAACTAGATATTGAACTAATATCAATATATTCCATACCTACTTTCATATATTCCAGTAGATATTGAACTATTATCAATAAATTCCCTACCTACCTTCATACCTACCTATTGAACATATATTTCCCTACCTATATAATAAATTCCCTACCTACCTAAAGTATTCCAGTAGATATTGAACTATTATCAATAAATTCCCTACCTACCTTCATATATTCCAGTCATGATAATAAATTCCCTATCTACCGTCTATGTATTCCAGATATTAAACTATTATCAATAAATTCCCTACCTACCTTCATATATTCCAGTAGATATTGAACTATTATCAATAAATTCCCTACCTACCTTCATATATTCCAGTAGATATTGAACTATTATCAATAAATTCCCTACCTACCCTCATATATTCCAGTAGATATTGAACTAATATCAATAAATTCCCTACCTTCCTTCATGTATTCCTCAAGATATTGAAATATCATCTATAAATTCCCTACCTACCTTCATGTATCTCAGTAAATATTGAACTATAATCAATAAATTCCCTACCTACCGTCATGTATTCTAAAAGATATTGAAATATTATCAATAAATTCCCTACCTACCTACTGATATTCCTTTAGATATTGAACTATTATCAATAAATTCTCTACCTACCTTCATATATTCCAGTAGATATTGAACTAATATCAATAAATTCCCTACCTACCTTCATATATTCCAGTATCATTTACCTGCCTTTATATTTGAACTATTATCAATAAATTCCCTACCTACCTTCATATATTCCAGTAGATATTAAACTATTATCAATAAATTCCCTACCTACCTTCATGTATTCCAGTAGATATTAAACTATTATCAATAAATTCCCTACCTACCTTCAAATATCCAAGTAGATATCAAAATATTATCAATCAATTCCCTACCTACCTTCATATATTCCAATAGATATTGAACTATTATCAATAAATTCCCTACCTACCTTCATATATTCCAGTAGATATTGAACTATCATTAATAAATTCCCTACCTACCTTCATATATTCCAGTAGATATTGAAATATCATCAATAAATTCCCTACCTACCTAAAAGTATTGCAGTACTTGTTAAACGATTATCAATAAATTACCTACCTACCTACTGATATTCAAGTACATATTGAACTATTTTCAATAAATTCCCTACCTACCTACAGATATTCCTTTAGATATTGAACTATTGTCAATAAATTCCCTACCTATCTTCATGTATCCCAGTAGATATTGAACTATTATCAATAAATTCCCTACCTAACTTCATATATTCCAGTTGATATTGAATTATTATCAATAAATTACCTACCTACCTTCATATATTCCAGTAGATATTGAACTATTATCAATAAATTCCCTACCTACCTTCATATATTGAACTATATTCAAACTATTGAACTATTATCAATAAATTCCCTACCTACCTTCATATATTTCAGTAGATATTGAACTATTATCAATAAATTCCCTACCTACCGTCATGTATTCTAGTAGATATTCAAATATTATCAATAAATTCCCTACCTACCTTCATATATTCCAGTAGATATTGAACTAATATCAATAAATTCCCTACCTACCGACATATATTCAAGTAGATATTGAAATATCATCAATAAATTCCCTACCTACCTATCATATATTCCAAATTAGATATATGAACTATTATCAATAAATTCCCTACCTACCTTCATATATTCCAGTAGATATTGAACTATTATCAATAAATTCCCTACCTACCTTCATATATTCCAGTAGATATTGAACTATTATCAATAAATTCCCTACCTACCTTCATATATTCCAATAGATATTGAACTATTATCAATAAATTCCCTACCTACCTTCATGTATTCCAGTAGATATTAAACTATTATCAATAAATTCCCTACCTACCTACTGATATTTTTTTACATATTGAACTATTATCAATAAATTCCCTATCTACCTTCATGTATTGCAGTAGATATTGAACGATCATCAATAAATTTCCTACCTACCTTCGTGTATTCTTGTAGATGTTAAACTATTATCAATAAATTACCTACCTACCTACTGATATTCAAGTACATATTGAACTATTTTCAATAAATTCCCTACCTACCTTCATATATTCCAGTAGATATTGAACTATTATCAATAAATTTCCTACCTTCCTTCATGTATTCTTCCAGATATTGAAATATCATCAATAAATTCCCTACCTACCTACAGATATTTCTTTACATATTGAACTATTATCAATAAATTCCCTACCTACCTTCATATATTCCAGTAGATATTGAACTATTATCAATAAATTCCCTACCTGCCGTCATGTATTCTAGTAGATATTGAACTATCATCAATAAATTCCCTACCTACCTACTGATAATCAAGTACATATTGAAGTACTTTCAATAAATTCCCTACCTACCTACTGATATTCCTTTAGATATTGAACTATTATCAATAAATTCCCTACCTACCTTCATATATTCCAGTAGATATTGAACTATCATCAATAAATTCCCTACCTACCTTCATTATCAATAAATTACCTACCTACCTACTGATATTCAAGTAGATATTGAACTATTATCAATAAATTCCCTACCTACCTTCATATATTCCAGTAGATATTGAACTATTATCAATAAATTCCCTACCTACCAACTGATATTCCTTTAGATATTGAAATATTATCAATAAATTCTCTACCTATCTTCATATATTCCAGTAGATATTGAACTATCATTAATAAATTCCCTACCTACCTTCATATATTCCACTATATATTCAACTAATATCAATAAATTCCCTTCCTACCGTCAGGTATTCAAGTAGATATTGAACTATCATCAATAAATTCCCTACCTACCTTCATGTATTCTAGTAGATGTTACACTATTATCAATAAATTACCTACCTACCTTCAAATATTGCAGTAGATTTTTAACTAATATCAATAAATTCCCTCCCTACCTTCATATATTCCAGTAGATATTGAACTATTATCAATAAATTCCCTACCTACCGTCATGTATTCTAGTAGATATTCAAATATTATCAATAAATTCCCTACCTACCTTCATATATTCCAGTAGATATTGAACTAATATCAATAAATTCCCTACCTGCCGTCATGTATTCTAGTAGATATTGAACTATTATCAATAAATTCCCTACCTACCTTCATGTATTCCAGTAGATATTGAACTATCATCAATAAATTCCCTACCTACCTTCATGTATCCCAGTATATATTGAACTATTATCAATAACTTCCCTACCTACCTTCATATATTCCAGTTGATATTAAACTATTATCAATAAATTCACTATCAACCTTCATATATTCCAGTAGATATTCAACTATTATCAATAAATTCCCTACCTACCTTCATATATTCCAGTAGATATTGAACTATTTTCAATAAATTCCCTACCTACCTTCATATATTCCAGTAAATATTAAACTAATATCAATAAATTCCCTACCTACCTTCATATATTCCAGTAAATATTAAACTAATATCATTAAATTCCCTACCTACCTTCATATATTCCAGTAAATATTAAACTAATATCAATAAATTCCCTACCTGCCGTCATGTATTCTAGTAGATATTGAACTATTATCAATGAATTCCCAACCTACCTTCATATATTCCAGTAGATATTGAACTATTATCAATAAATTCCCTACCTACCTTCATATATTCCAGTAGATATTGAACTATCATCAATAAATTCCCTACCTACCTTCATATATCCCACTATATATTAAACTAATATCAATAAATTCCCTACCTACCTTCATGTATTCCAGTAGATATTAAACTATTATCAATAAATTCCCTACCTACCTTCATATATTCCAGTAGATATTGAACTAATATCAATAAATTCCCTACCTACCTTCATATATTCCAGTAGATATTAAACTAATATCAATAAATTCCCTACCTGCCCTCATGTATTCTAGTAGATATTGAACTATCATCAATAAATTCCCTACCTACCTTCAAATATCCAAGTCGATATAAAAATATTATCAATAAATTCCCTACCTACCTTCATATATTCCAGTAAATATTAAACTAATATCAATAAATTCCCTACCTGCCGTCATGTATTCTAGTAGATATTGAACTATTATCAATAAATTCCCTACCTACCTACTGATATTTCTTTACATATTGAACTATTATCAATAAATTCCCTACCTACCTTCATATATTCCAGTAGATATTGAACTATCATCAATAAATTCCCTACCTACCTTCATATATCCCACTATATATTGAACTATTATCAATAAATTCCCTACCTACCCTCATATATTCCAGTAGATATTGAACTATTATCAATAAATTCCCTACCTATCTTCATGTATCCCAGTAGATATTGAACTATTATCAATAAATTCCCTACCTACCTTCATATATTCAGTATATTGAACTATCATCAATTAATTTCTTACCTACCTTCATATATTCCACTAGATATTGAACTATTATCAATAAATTCCCTACCTACCTTCATGTATTCCAGTAGATATTAAACTATTATCAATAAATTCCCTACCTACCTACTGATATTTCTTTACATATTGAACTATTATCAATAAATTCCCTATCTACCTTCATGTATTCCAGTAGATATTAAACTATTATCAATAAATTCCCTACCTACCTTCATATATTCCAGTAGATATTAAACTATTATCAATAAATTCCCTACCTACCTTCATATATTCCAGTAGATATATTCCAACTATTATCAATAAATTCACTATCAACCTTCATATATTCCAGTAGATATTCAACTATTATCAGTAAATTCCCTACCTACCTTCATATATTCCAGTAGATATTGAACTATTATCAATAAATTCCCTACCTATCTACTGATATTTCTTTACATATTGAACTATTATCAATAACTTCCCTATCTACCTTCAAGTATTCCAGTAGATTTTGAACTATCATCAATAAATTCCCTACATACCTTCAAGTATTCCAGTAGATATTAAACTATTATTAATAAATTCCCTACCTACCTTCATATATTCCAGTAGATATTAAACTATTATCAATAAATTCCCTACCTACCTTCTTATCTTCCAGTAGATATTGAGCTATTATCAATAAATTCCCTACCTACCTTCATATATTCCAGTAGATATTGAACTATTATCAATAAATTCCCTACCTACCTTCATGTATTCCAGTAGATATTGAACTATTATCAATAAATTCCCTACCTACCTACTGATATTCCTTTAGATATTGAACTATTATCAATAAATTCCCTACCTACCTTCATATATTCCAGTAGATATTCAACTAATATCAATACATTCCCATCCTACCGTCAGGTATTCAAGTAGATATTGAACTATTATCAATCAATTCACTACCAACCGTCATGTATTCTAGTAGATATTGAACTATTATCAATAAATTCCCTACCTACCTACTGATATTTCTTTGATATTGAACTATTATCAATAAATTCCCTATCTACCTTCATGTATTCCAGTAGATATTAAACTATTATTAATAAATTCCCTACCTACCTTCATATATTCCAGTAGATATTAAACTATTATCAATAAATTCCCTACCTACCTTCATGTATTCCAGTAGATGTTAAACTCTTATCAATAACTTCCCTCCCTGCCGTCATGTATTCTAGTAGATATTGAACTATCATCAATAAATTCCCTACCTACCTTCAAATATCCAAGTCGATATAAAAATATTATCAATAAATTCCCTACCTACCTTCATATATTCCAGTAGATATTGAAATATTATCAATAAATTCCCTACCTATCTTCATGTATCCCAGTAGATATTGAACTATTATCAATAAATTCCCTACCTAACTTCATATATTCCAGTTGATATTGAATTATTATCAATAAATTACCTACCTACCTTCAAATATTGCAGTAGATTTTTAACTAATATCAATAAATTCCCTCCCTACCTTCATATATTCCAGTAGATATTGAACTATTATCAATAAATTCCCTACCTACCGTCTACCTACCTACCTACCTTCATATATTCCAGTTGATATTAAACTATTATCAATAAATTCACTATCAACCTTCATATATTCCAGTAGATATTCAACTATTATCAGTAAATTCCCTACCTACCTTCATATATTCCAGTAGATATTGAACTATTATCAATAAATTCCCTACCTACCTTCATGTATTCCAGTAGATATTAAACTATTATCAATAAATTCCCTACCAACCGTCATGTATTCTAGCAGATATTGAACTATCATCAATAAATTCCCTACCTGCCGTCATGTATTCTAGTAGATATTGAACTATTATCAATGAATTCCCAACCTACCTTCATATATTCCAGAAGATATTGAACTATTATCAATAAATTCCCTACCTACCTTCAAATATCCAAGTCGATATAAAAATATTATCAATAAATTCCCTACCTACCTTCATATATCCCACTATATATTGAACTAATATCAATAAATTCCCTACCTACCGACATATATTCAAGTAGATATTGAACTATTATCAATAAATTTCCTACCTTCCTTCATGTATTCTAGTATATTACCTACCTTCATATATTCCAGTATATTAAACTATTATCAATAAATTCCCTACCTTCATATATTCCTTATTATAATAAATTCCCTACCTGCCGTCATGTATTCTAGTAGATATTGAACTATTATCAATGAATTCCCAACCTACCTTCATATATTCCAGAAGATATTGAAATATTATCAATAAATTCCCTACCTACCTACTGATATTCCTTTAGATATTGAACTATTATCAATAAATTCCCTACCTACCTACTGATATTTCTTTAGATATTGAACTATTATCAATTAATTTCTTACCTACCTTCATATATTCCAGTAGATATTGAACTATCATTAATAAATTCCCTACCTACCTTCATATATTCCAGTAAATATTATCAATAAATTCCCTACCTACCTTCATATATTCCAGTAGATATTAAACTAATATCAATAAATTCCCTACCTGCCGTCATGTATTCTAGTAGATATTGAACTATCATCAATAAATTCCCTACCTACCTTCATATATTCCAGTAGATATTGAACTATTATCAATAAATTCCCTACCTACCTTCATGTATTCCAGTAGATATTAAACTATTATCAATAAATTCCCTACCTACCTTCATGTATTCCAGTAGATATTAAACTATTATTAATAAATTCCCTACCTACCTTCATATATTCCAGTAGATATTAAACTATTATCAATAAATTCCCTACCTACCTTCATGTATTCTTGTAGATGTTACACTATTATCAATAAATTCCCTACCTACCTTCATATATTCCAGTAAATATTAAACTAATATCAATAAATTCCCTACACACTTATATATTCTAGTAGATATTAACTAATTAACCAGCTTTATATTCCAGCAAATAAAACAATTCTCATGTATCAATTATGTCCGTGTGTCTGTCTATCTGGCAGTTACTACCATATTTTGTCTGTCTTTGCGTCTATTGTTTTTGTCTATCTTTCTTTTCCTGTAATTATCCGAATGTTTCTCTCTTTTTTCTTTTGTTATTATACATTGTGATTGCTTTGTTGTCAACCATGGCACTTCAATTGACGAAAATTTACATTATGGGCGGATGTCGTGGATGAAGCACAATAGACTAACCCTTCGGAACACTTGTTGTTTTCACTGCACTTTTACTATGGTCTCCGTATTGATCTTTCTTTTATATTTGTTAACACATGATATACGTGCACACTAAATTTCATTAACTTCGGGCAATATCTAAATTTTGACCGAATTTTGTTTCAAAAATCGAAGATGAAACATAAAAGCTTTTGTTATGTTTGATTCGATTAAATCGATTTTTTGACGAATATATCAACAATACAAATAATTAATGTGTTTATGAATTCATAACAAAGTGGCATTTCTACATGCTGTGTGACAGCGGGGGTCGATATTACAAGAACATGCAAAAGTGGCGGGAGGCTGATATCAGACTTATAGAAATGAATGACACTGATGCAATATTTGTCTGACAAATTTTACAATTTTCCTCTATAAATAGATTGAAACATGAGGATTAGTTTGTAACCCGAGACATTGCTAAGGAAAATATCTTGTTAATCTTGATCAATTCAAGTAGGCCATATCACATTCCCAAATATCATGATCACGTTCCAAAATAGCAAAAATCACATTACTAAATAACATAATCACGGCCTTAAATAACATAACCGCGTTCCCAAATAACAAAATCACCTTCTTAAATGACATGATCATGTTCCCAAATAACATAACCGCGTTCCCAAATAACAAAATCACCTTCTTAAATGACATGATCACGTTCCCAAATAACATAATCACGTTACCAAATAATAGAATTATTTTGCCAAACAACATAATCACGTTCCCAAATAACAAAATCACGTTCTCAGATAGCATGATCACGTTCTCAAATATCATGATCACATTCCAAATAATATAATCCCGTTCGCAAATAACATAATCACGCTCTCAAATAGCATGATCACGTTCCAAATAAAAAAATCACGTTCCAAAATAACATAATGACGTTCCCAAATAACATTATCACGTTACCAAATAACAAAATTAATTTGCCAAACAACATAATCACGTTCCCAAATAACATCATAACGTTCCCAAAAAATAAAATCACGTTCCCAAATAACATAATCACGTTCCTTAATTACAGTATCTCTCCTTTAATTTTTTTCAGGAGTCTCCGATTAAATATTTCTTTATTCATAATTTGATCCATTTTCATCTATTTGTGTTTCAATTAAGATTTTGTTTCGGTGTTTTCTTCCGTGTATTCAACTGCTTCATGAATAATAGAATTATAAAAAATGATTTAAGAAAAAAAAGAAGAATAGGTGCAACAACCACAAAATAAGTTAAATTTTCGTTATTAACGAATATTAAAAGAAGTATCTATATGAAGTAAAACATGGCATGCATTTTATATCACCAATATTTGCAATCGATTGTCACACCATAGCTATTTCACACATGAAAGAGGAGACAGTTGTTGCAACGCCAATGCCATCACCCCACCGGAATCCTTGATCTGGAACGAGGAAAATAAAATCATCGTCGCCCAAGTGGTTGTTGGGTTCTGACCCATACCAGTTGAAGTATGACAAATCCGTACCGTCCTCAAATTTAAATGTCCCCTCGCTGTTGCGGTCTGACCCTTGAATCAGTATTACCAAATGGCAGGTGGCATCAGCTGTGAAGATAAAGAGCATCTCTAAAGCCGTTTAACTGATTAGGCATTTTTTCTTAGAAATTTGAGCAATGCTTACATTGGTAATTCAGAAAAGGACACATGTTATCTTGCTAACAATTCTTTTAACATTATCTTTAAGTTTTTGGTAATACAGAAACAAAGACTAAGAGTAAACACTTTGTAAATAGAATAAGTTAATAAAGGCCAGTTTGATTTGTTTCATGTCCTTAGCAAACGATTTGGTTTAAAAGAGTTGTTCATGAACTATTGTTTGTACGGGTCCCAAATTCACTGGCAAAGTTTTCTAAACAATAAGTCATATAAGTTTGTTCTGTAGTATATAAATATTGTATTTGTATCGGTGTAAATTACTTCTATCAGATATGAGTGTTTAATTTCTTTATGAAATCTAAAACTTGAAACGTACTTAATTTGTACTTAAATTATAATGTATCGTCACTTGCAGCCAATTGTGGTAATGACAAATTTGGGCATTACCAATAATGAGTACATAAAACGCATACCATCACTGCTGTTAGGACAATCACTATATACGTTTTTAGTTAGTATTTAAAGGATATCATGAAACACTAGCGATGCCAAAATCATTATATAAGAACAAAAAACAAAGAAATCTAATAAAGAATATCACAATATCTGACTTATAAAAGGTGTGTATACTTAGGAAATCGGCGATGTGATCCTGTATTTCCTGGGATGTGATGCGCAGTAATTCTCCGCCTTCTGATTGACATGTCGACATAAAATCATACGAGTTTCTCACTCCTCCAAGGTGTAGTTTGTAGCACAGTCCTAATTGTCTGCTCTGTATGTAGCCATCGGTGATAGGACAACCATCTTGGAAAAAACAATACATGAAAATGTTTGGTGTGAGAAATATATTTACACATTATTATTTTTTTCTTTTTGCTTGTGTTGTTCTTGTTTGTTTTCTGAAGGATAATCACGCTAATTTACTTTGACATTTGTACACCATTTTGTAAGAGAGACATCAATATCAGTTATTAATCGAAAACCAACAAGTGAACATAAACATAATCCAAATTCGATCAGAATAGGACCAGTTGGGTGACCTGGGAGATACCAACACTTAATATCATGAGGACGGATGTCTAGTGGAGACAACAACAGCTAATATCATATCGGGACGGATGTCTTGAGAGGCACCAACAGCTAATATCATGAGAACGGATGTCTAGGAAGACACCAACAACTAATATTATATCGGGATGAATGTCTTGGGAGATACCAACAGCTAATATCATATCAGGACGGATGTCTAGGGGAGATACCAACAGCTGATATCATGAAAGAACGGATGTCTAGGGAGACACAAACAGTTAAAAAACATATGAGGACAGATGTCTAGTGAGATACCAACAGCTAATAACATATGAGGACAGATGTCTAGGGAGACACCAACAGCTAATATCATATGAGGACGGATGTCAAGGGAGACACCAACAGCTAATATTATATGAGGACGGATGTCTAGGAAGACACCAACAGCTAATATTATATCGGGATGAATGTCTAGGGAGATACCAACAGCTAATATCATGAAAGGACTGATGTCTAGGGAGACACAGACAGTTAAAAACATACGAGGACAGATGTCTAGTGAAATACCAACAGCTAATAACATATGAGGACGGATGTCTAGGGAGACACCAACAGCCCGGGTCATATGAGGACGGATGTCTAGTGAGATACAACAGCTTATATCATATGAGGACAGACGTCTAGATGAGATACCAACAGCTAATAACATATGAGGACGGATGCCTAGGAAGGTTAACAACAGCTAATATCATATGAGGACAGATGTCTCGGGAGATACCAACAGCTAATATCATATGAGGACAGCCATCCAAGGAAATACCAACAGACCGGGTCATATGACGATAGATGTTAGAAAGAAAAAGTAATACATTAAGTGATGAGACAACTGATCAATGTTGGTCTCTACATTCCCCATTTCAGGAATATCAAGAAATATCCCGCTCTGTACCAGTTATCAATTTTAGATCAGGGTATACTATATGCGGGATAAAAATAATATTGACATAGTGATTTCAGTGATAATTGAAATGTTTTGATATTTCTGATGCTGTATTAGTTGTTTGAAAGAAATTTTCGCTGGCCCAGTTTGAGAAGCACGTACACGATGAGAGCCACTGTAAGAAATTTTCATTTAATGTTTTAACAGTTGTATCGATTGTCTTACTCACAAATGTATTTATTACATCTGGTATGAAATAGTTTTTCTCTTTATCGAAAATATTGTCTTATGTATCTCGTTTGGTAAAAAGAGGAAAAAAGATGCTGTGTACCCTCGAATCTCGTTATCTCAAACCCGTATAACTCGAGACGTATTGTCTTAAATAACAAGATATTTATTTATCACGACCATGGTTTTATCCACCAAAATTGGAAATCAAGGAAAGGGCAGACATTTATTAGTCAGCTGTATTTTCTAATCTTTTCCTACAGCGAAACAAAAAGTCAATCCTCCATTTCTGGGTAGCAAGAAACCTGCAGCGTAACGTAATCTACGTTGTTTACATGTCGCAGTGGATTAATATAAACTTTATTTTATTCCATAACAACATGCGAATAATACATAGCAAAGTTTACATAGGAACTGGAATTGGAAACAAGTTAAACAACTTATATAAATCCTTTTCCATTTCGCAGTGGATTCAATGGTATATTAACATTACCATGATTTTCGTGCAGTCTGCCAACTGAGAGACCCATGTTCAATACTTTCTGTTGTTTTGAAACGAACGTGAAGTTTAGGTAAATAAGCTAAATAGTGTCACAATAAAGAGAAATTAATAAGTTGCGTGCAGTTTCGGTAACCATCTTGACTAAATCCCACCAGCAGTAATTTCTACATATCATCTCATTGGACTGTACAAAAGAAACAAATGAATAGCACCTATCAACATAAAGACAAAGAAACAGCCTCATCAAATGCTTAATGTAATTTGCAATACAGCTTCATAAAAATATGTATTTGAGTGTGAATGTTGAATTCCTACCTGTATATATATTATAGAACTTCCACCCTGGTTCTTGTAATAGTACAGTGTTGTCCACAAATCCACTATAATACAGATGACACTGTCCAGCATTAGTAAATAGCGACATACACTTTATATTCCTTTCACACTTAATGAAACAAAGATACATTGAGATGTTTCCAGGTATGACCTTGTCGACAGGACGTTGTGGGTAGAGGTCTGTTATACCTCCTGTCGCAAATCCACGAATAGACGAGTATGTTACTGTTATCACTAGGTGGCAAAGAGATAACATCTGACAGAATCCGAAAATAGCAATCTTTAAATTGTAAAACATTTCGATACGTTACGATCATTAAAAATCTATTGAGAGCTACTGCATCAGGACTTTCTCTCCTTCGATATAACAAACCGCACCATCCGATAGCAATCTGCCTTTCCTTCAATTCCACGACGCTGAGTAGTTTACAATTACCTTATTGATATTCATGAACGTAAAGTGACACAGCTTTCAGACTAACGTCTTACAATGACTCAGGAGGCAGATATTGTTCGTATTACAGATATGAACATTAAATATTCCCTTGCAAGTGAACGCTAATTTTGTTATCAGCAATGAGTTATAAAACTCCCCGTACACATTTCTTTCGTCTTTCCAGCCAAATAAGAGCACTAGAATAAACTGTACTACTCCATTATATGGGGGTAATGTTTAACAGCAAAAACAGATTAGGAATGCAAGAGGACTGCAACTTTGCTTACAAAAATACATATTGCATAACAGCACTATCCCAAAAAAACTCTGTTGATGCAAGAACGAAAAAGGTGATTTACATATTTCTTATTTCCAACGCTGCCCATCTCCCCTTTCTGGGATATCCTATTCTATGTTCCGTTCAGTGACATATTGATAAACCTGTTACGACGTATCAAGAAATGATTTGTACTAGCATACAAGTCGAGGATAATTATGAAGTTAATCATTAATACATTAGTGTTTATAAAACTTATATAATAAAATTTAGAAAACTGGAAAACACGATGAGCTGTAAAATATAAGCGCTTTCATTTCTTCTTCAGATGTTTTACATAATATACATAGATACAATTGTGACATCATTAATAATGCAGTTCAATAGTGACGCCATATTTATATGGGAGATAATAAAAGTACAATTGATAATTCTAGCTTAAACTATTTAGTTTGGGATTGAATGTTTTTTATGAAATACTTTTCCTTCTCTTTTCTAACAATACGACTGTCTGATAAAACTTTATAAAATGGAAATATATGAAAGTTTTTCTTTCCATATATATCTAAATGTTCACTTAATTTGATCTGGCGATACTGTGGTACATTTATATGTTGTTTATGTACGCGAACTCGAGCTTGTAAGGTATTACTAGTTTCTCCAATGTAAAATTCCTTGCAGCCCGGGCATGTTATCAAGTATATAACATTTTTTGAATAACATGACATATTGCAAGTCACACTGAACTCCTTCGTTCCAAAATAATATGATTTTCCTTCCATCATTTAGTCACATATACCACAGCGTGGATTTTTACACTTTGTGACTTTGTATTCCTGTTGTTCTTGTTACTTTGATTTCCTCTCCGATCTGTTGTTCGCTGACGATGGTAACGATCTTTCGTGCTAAGTTATACGGGATTGCACGTTTTGTGCGTGCTGGATGGCAAGATCCAAAATGTAAATATTGATGAGTATCCGTTTACGTGTGGTAGATATCAGTAGTATTTTTTTTTCACTATTATGTCTAAAAATGGAATTTGGGATCCAGGGTGCTTATAAGTTCATCAAATTGTAGCAAATATTCACTTGTGTTTTTCCAAATTATAAAGCAATCATCTAGAAATCGTTTCCAGTTTTCTGCTATATATTGCCAAAGTTTCGCCCCAACGCTCTTTAGTTTCGTTATAAAGGATCATTTCCAAGTAGCCAAGTGTAAGTGTAGCATAAGTAGGAGCTACTTTAGTTCCCATTACTGTTCCTTTGATTTGAATATAATGTTTGTTATTGAATGTAAAAGTATTATTCCTCAAAATTAAAGACATTGCTTTCAATATGCATTTCTATTTGAAGCGATGGCTAACTTTCTCCAGGTGCTTTTCCATCCAATATTCAACCGCCTTTAGTCCTAAATCAACGGTAATATTGGTATATAGGTTTACGACATCGAAGCTGTGCATTTATATCTGTATCTTCCAGTAGATGTCGGAGGAAATCCAGGTCGTCCCGGACGTAGCTTTTTACTTCTTTGCATAGCGGTTTTAAAGGAATATCTAAAATATGACTTAACCGTTGTGTTGGGGAATTAGGTCCTCCTACTATAGGTCTAAACGGGAGATCTTCTGGACTTTCGCATGTTATATATTCATTATTTTGCAATTTAATGGCTTCTTTTATTTGGGATGATTTGTGAATTTTGGGTAATCCATAGAAACAACTTTCTGTAATTTCGAAATCAGTAAGATAATCTTGTTCTTTTTCACCAATTTTACTTGAAGTGTTATTGTTGATCAACGTGTTTATCTTTTGCATCGTTATTTTATCTTGATTTCCATTAATAATTTGGTAAAATTCCGTGTTTTCAAGGATACCCCCTATTTTTTTTCTTACAGAAATCACTGTCCATAATTACTGTTGCACCTCCTGCATCCGCTTCTTTTATTACTATTGTTTCATCTTTCGACAAAGAGTTCATCGTCATTTCTTCCTCTCTTGTGATATTGCTTTTAATGGAATTTCCTGGTTCTTGTGGTCATTTTAAAGTATTCAGTGTATCACAAACTTTATCGATAGTGTTATTTCTGCCTTTTTTGGGATGAAATTGCGACTTGTTTCGTACGATATCCATATCTCGTTCACTCTCCCAATCATTAGTTTGTTCCCGTGGCGTATAGATATATTCCGCCAATCTTATTCTGCGCGTGTAAGTTTTTATATCATTTTTCAATTCTTGGTTATTTGATCGCGGAGTGGGAGTGTATTTAAGGCCTTTTGAAAGAAGATTCATTTCTGCATCTGTTAGTGTTCTAGCAGATACATTTATTACCTTAACATATAAATGTACCATAGTATCGCCAGATCAAATTAAGTGAACATTTAGATATTTGTGGAAAGAAGAACTTTCATATACTTCCATTTTAAAAAGTTTTATCAGACAGTCATATTGTTAGAAAAGAGAAGGAAAAGTATTTCATAAAAGCATTCAATCCCAAACTAAATAGTTTAACCTAGAATTATCAATTGTACTTTTATTATCTCCCATATAAATATGACGTCACTATTGAACTGCATTATTAATGACGTCACAATTGTATCTATGTACATTATGTAAAACATCTGAAGAAGAAATGAAAGCGCTTATGTTTTACAGCTCATCGTGTTTTCCATTCTTCTCCAATTTTTATATGTTTGCTGGCACGGAGAATTCATCACATTTTCACTATATATATATATATATATTTAAAGGCTAGTTTTATCGATCAGGAGGAAAATGTTTTATCATCAGATATCATCTCAGGATTAAACATTATGATACCATAAAGTCACCAGGAACCATGATCGTCTTGATAACGATTATACAGAGAGATAACAAAGTATGTTTATGGAAGGTTATTAATTGCAAATTTTCAATATAACACACACATGATTTATTCACGTGCATATGCGACATTATCGGAAGAGTTTGTAGTTTGTTGCAAACAGTGTTTTAAAACGTAACTTCTGGTTGTAGATACTATTATCGAAGCGTGTGAAGCACATATTGTAATAAAATATATTTGACATTTCTTTATAAGAATGATCTATGACATTAATCTTTTTTCCCATGTGCAAGTAACTTGATATATCAAGGTCGAAACTTAATGATATTTTCACGTTGTTTTATGATATAATAATGATCATATGATATTACAACTATGAAACAAAGAATATTTTTTGTAACATTTTTACATTTCTATTGATCACTTTGTCTCAGTCGCCGCCTAGGCTTCAGCGTGTATGTCCTTAGCATTACTAACAAGTCCTAGACTGACGAAACAGCTGTATGATGCAGTGTTATTTATTAATTTTATTTTCATTTTTTATTTTAATATATTTTTTTTTGGACGGGCGAGGGGAGCTTTACTGTATCTAACTCTAATTTTGAATTAAAATGTGCTATACACTTGTGTCTTTTGTACAATCTTCGTTTTTATTTTATTCATAAACTTCACAAGAATCCATATAAACAGCATTTTATTGCTGGCTGGTCTTGATGTTCAAACAAAACTTATCCAAACCCCTTACTACCATTCATATTACTATCAAACCTTTGTTATTGTTATTGCGATATGTTTACTAAAGAAGTAGAATAAATTGCATGTTGATCACTCCAAAAAGTTTTGGCAAACATCTATAGTAACGAACATTTCCATGGTGTTTTTTTTTTCAAAGAACGGTGAACGACGGTATGATATGTGATTGTGAACTACACTCAGATTCTGGTTGACAACATCTTTGTAGAGTTTGACAGTATGAGATCTTCCAGCAGATTATTGGCAAGCCGATGCAAACTAACTATACCCCTCTGTTGCCCGACTTGTTATTAATTTCATCTTGGACCGAATCTGCCGAGGGGTGTCTCAAAACAGGTCACGATGACATGTCAGTCTTTCAGTTTCAATTTTAGATGTGTTGATGACGTCTTGTCGTATATACTCACCAGAATTGGAAATCAAGGATACAGCAGATTTTTCCACATCGGCCGCCGACGTGTAATTATTTCAATTTCCCTATGATTGATTTCCTATTTCTGGATAGCAATATTCCAAACGTAAAGTGTTTACATAGCAAGCTCACAACACAGTCTTTCAAAAGACGCAATTTGATGAAAATTTCGGGGAAGTTGTTGTTTGTCATAAAGATCACATTGCGAAATATCCTATACCTTTCTACGATATCAAGCTCGAGATGTTTGATGCTCGTTAGTATACCTAGTGATTCCATTTGTTTTACCTTGTTCTCATTTGAGAGCATAATACTTCTTACTTCGATAGACCAAGATTTCTTTTTGACGTAAGTCTTACTTTTGTACATACAAATGTATATTACCCTGGTTTCATCGAATTTGAGTTTAAGTCAGCGGAAATTGAGCGGAAAAAAAACACTTGTCTACAGTAACAACCTTTATGATATAAGAATAATATATATTTTTGTTAAATACATACTTTTGTGATGGTCCTGCATACAAAAAGGCCAACAATTTTTCATATACAAAATATACATGCGATGTATATGAAATATTCAATAGTCCAGAGAACCAAGCGATTCGTCCAATCCGTAAAACGTTCATATGATATTTTCTAGTTCAAATTTTAATCACTCTTTAAATGTGTAATTAATGATGATGTGTGATATGTACATGTACATTGATTGCTAAGAGCAAACTATTCAACTAAGGAGGCGACTAAGGGCATTCCAAATTAAGGAAATGTCATAATATAGATGGGAAGGCGAGTTATGCCCATAACATATCAAACTACGTTATGTTCATTTCTACCATAACCTGCGTATGTTATCTCACGCCCAGACTATTCATTAAACACCATATCCATTGTTTATTCATACGCATAATACACACGTGTATTATTTTTGACAGCCAAATCTATTGGACGAGGCATTAACATTTGACCCAACAATGATCTGTGACGCCCAACTACTTTCGCCACGTGCGATTGTTTTCATCGTCTGCTGTCCATCATCAACATGGCTGACAGTGACGATCTGTCATTCTTGCCGGCGGTCAAGATCGGTGATGCGGCAAAACTGTGTGGAGGGGGAAAGGGGATAGTAATTGCTAAATGCAGTAATTTTGGTTTCCCAACTTTGATATTGTGATGTACAGTTCTGATGAAAGTGATCAGAAGTTCTCGAAATTACACGCCATCTTAATCGTGTCTGCATTCACATTTTCCCGCGAAGAAGCACTAGTCTTATCCGCAATAAAATCTAGTTACAATTTTTTTTTTTGAAAGATAAACAATTTGTGTAATTTTGTAACGTCTTTCAATGAACTAATGTTACGGGATGTTTCCAAACAATATTACTGAATAAATAAGTCTTTTGCATCAAAAATAGCGATTTTGTCTCTTTTTGCATATTAATGAGCCAATCAGACAACATACGATGTATTCCTACGCGAAAGTGTCAATGAGGGCGAAACAATGTTGTACACAATACATATATTTTTACGTTAAAAGGTTATGGTAGAAAGAACCTCTATATATCTGATAACTTTAGGTGACGCCAACTATTTGTATACATTCGGAAATGTACCAGTATTCGAATGGCTTAAAACGGTGGGTGCAGGTTATGGCAACTTGTGGTAAGTAATAGTAATGTGCCTGGGGGCTCGAGAAGTGAATTTGAGGACATAGAGACATTTGAATGGAATTGCCTTTCTTAAATGCAGACCATGTGAAACTTTCCAGCTAGGTGTAGGTTCGTCTTGAATAGTTCTCCAACATGATGTAACAACCAGATCCCTTGCAAAGTTTTTTTAATTTTTGTTTAACTTTGGTAGACCATATAGAAATGTTAACTGTGATCGGACGCCCATAGATATCTAATCCTAGATGCCGCGCGCCGGCACCTGTCACTTGTCTAGCGGCCAGCCATCTTGGGAAGGTATTGTACAAGCTGTCATAAACACAAGAAGTTTCACGGTTACATCGGCGTCATGCCTTCCTATTGTGCAGTCTGCGGATGCCAAAAACACGTGTTCATTGGAAACAAGGAACAGAGGCATCACTTTTCACAAGTAAGTCATGTATTTGCAAGGATTTTGAGTTGTTTTAATGACAATACGGTCGTAATATTGTTAGTCCTATGGTTGACCTTATATAGTAAGTGAGTGAATTAAGGTTTAACGCGTCATTAGCACCTGTGTGGCGTATTTAGAGGATTCAATGTGGCTTGTTTTGGAATAGGAGCTCAGCTCTTAATCTAAGAGTTGTCAATGGCTAAATATAACATGGTATTTTAACACATATTGTAGTATACCTACACCATGTACACGGATGCCTGTCAGCACTGATTGTCAGTGCCTTTAATGGCTCCATTTTAAGTGGCAAAGAATATTTTTGTTTCATTGTCTACTTGACACAATGTGAAGTAATTTATTCCGCATGTCTACACAGAAAAATCAACAAAAGTATATATATGTCACATTATGTGTTAGGCATAAGTTTCGAAAGTACATGGTGAAAATATACTTTTTAAGGGCCATTAGACTGATTGTTTGGATACTCTAGCAAGCAAGTTACTAACATGTACAAAATTTGATGTTCTACAGAATGTGTGCCTCGTCCGTTTTACCTTTTTATGATAGGGCCTATTCCCCACCCCCACCCCATTTGAAATGAGGTCCAACAAATCATGAAGTCGCATGAATGACACTGATATATAATCAAATGCACTTTGATATGTAAGCCGTTTAAAAAATAAATTCATTTTTCGGGTTAACACCTATCCAGGGACCAGGTCCATAGATCCAAATGTTCGCTTCAATATAGCCTTTTTCATTGCCACATTCTAGTTATCTATTACTATCTTTAAAAAAGGATAAATTTGAATAAAATTCTATTTATCATTTCTTAATTGTTTTATTTCATTGGTTTTTTCCCTCTTTTTTGGATAGGGTGGGTTATTATATGTCAGTTTATTGTTAAAAATTATCCTATGCAAAATAGATGGGGAGTATATTTTGTGTTCAATAATTCTTATATTTTGAATATTTCCGTTATTTTTTCGTTAATTTTGATTCCCGATAACTCCACTTTGGGATGACTACAGCATAGAACTTTTTCTCAGCTTCAAATGAAGTATTATTTGTGTTGATACGTGGGCTAGTGACCGAGGTACATTTTTAGTTGGATTTCTAGCATAAGGCCCTCTGTGTAGCTATTGTCTGACGACGCTAGCGGCAATACCTTCCCAAGATTGCGGCGCTGCAGACACGTTGAGTCAACAGTCGTGGATAGGCCGTGCGGCATTTAGGATTAGATATATGTGTTCCAAAATATCACGATCACGTGCCAAATAACAAAATCACGTTCCAAAATAACATGATCACGTTCCCAAATAACATAATTACGTTCCCAAATTACAAATCACGTTATCAAATATCATGATCACGTTCCCAAATAACATGATCACGTTCCCAAGTAAAATAGGCACGTTCCCAAATAACACAATCACGTTATCAAATAACAGTATCTCATCTTTTACTTTTTCAGGAGTCTCCCTGTCAGTCTTTCTTTGTTCATAGTTTGATCAATTTTCATCAATTTGTGTTTGAATTAAGATTTTGTTCCGGTGTTTTCTTCAGTGCATTCAGCTGCTTCATGAATATTAGAATTATAAAAAAAATGATTTAAGAAAAAAAAATCAGAATAGGTGCACCAACCACAAAATAATTTAAATTTTCGTTATTAAAGAATATTAAAGAAAGCCGCGTATTTATATTATCTATATGAAGTAAAACGTGGCATGCATTTTATATCACCAATATTGCAATCTACTGTCACACGATAGCTATTTCACAGATGAAGGAGGTGACAGCTGTTGCAACGTCAACGCTATCAATCCACCGGAATCCTTCATTGGGCATGAGGAAAATAAAATCTTCGTCGCCCAAGTGGTTGTTGGGTTCTGTGATATACCAGTTGAAGTATGACAATTCTGTGCCGTCCTCAAATGTAAATGTCCCTTCACTGTTGCGGTCTGACCCTTGAATCAGTATTGGAAAATGGTACGTCGCATCAGCTGTGAAGATAAAGAGCACCTCTAAAGGTTCTGTCAAAGTGTTAACAGCCGTTTTGCTGATTAGGCATTTTTTGTAGGGGGGATTTCAGCAATGCTTACGTTGGTAATTTAAAAAAGGGCACATGTCATCGTCAAGCGTTTGCTAACAATTTTCTGTTAACGTTTTTTTAAGTTTTTGGTTATACAGTAACGAAGACTAAGAGTAGACACTTGTAAATAGAATTAGTTAATAAAAGCCAAACCTAGTTCCATTTGCTTCGTGTCCTTGGTGAAAAATAGTTATTTATGAACTATTGTTTATACGAGTCCGAAATTCACTGGCAAAGTTTTCTAAACAGTAAGTCATGTATATTGTACTATAGTTTAATGTAATGTATTTGTTTCGGTGTATATATAGATATAAGTGTATAATTTGTTTATCAGATCGAAAACTTGAAACGTACTTAATTTGTACTTAAATTGTAATGTATCGTCACTTGCAGCCAATAATCGTAATGACAAATTTGGGCATTTACAATAATTAGTACATAAAACGCATACCATCACTGCTGTTAGGACAATCACTATATACGTTTTTAGTTATTGTTTAAAGGATATCATGAAACACTAGCGATGCCAAAATCATTATATAAGAACAAAAAACAAAGAAATCTAATCAAGAATATCACAATATCTGACTTATAAAAGGTGTGTATACTTAGGAAATCGGCGATGTGATCCTGTATTTCCTGGGATGTGATGCGCAGTAATTCTCCGCCTTCTGATTGACATGTCGACATAAAATCATACGAGTTTCTCACTCCTCCAAGGTGTAGTTTATAGCACAGTCCTAATTGTCTGCTCTGTATGTAGCCATCGGTAATAGGACAACCATCTTGAAAAAAACAAAACATCAAACGGTCTGGTGTGTGACAAATATATTCACACATTATTACTTTCTTTCTTTTTCTTTTGAGTTTTTCTTGTTTGTTTTCTGAAGGATAATCACGCTAATTTGTTTTGACATTTGTACACCATTTTGTAAGAGAGACATCAATATCAGTTATTAATCGAAAACCAACAAGTGAACATAATCATAATCCAAATTCGATAAGAATAGGACCAGTTGGGTGACCTGGGAGATACCAACACTTAATATCATGAGGACGGATGTCTAGTGGAGAAAACAACAGCTAATATCATATGACGACGGGTGTCTAGGGAGACACCAACAGCTAATAACATATGAGAACGGATGTCTAGGAAGACACCAACAGCTAATATTATATCGGGATGAATGTCTAGGGAGATACCAACAGCTAATATCATATCAGGACGGATGTCTAGGGGAGATACCAACAGCTGATATCATGAAAGAACGGATGTCTAGGGAGACACAAACAGTTAAAAAACATATGAGGACAGATGTCTAGTGAGATACCAACAGCTAAGAACATATTAGGACAGATGTCCAGAGAGACACCAACAGCTAATATCATATGAGGACGGATGTCTAGTGAGATACAACAGCTTATATCATATGAGGACGGATGTCTAGTGAGATAAAACAGCTTATATCATATGAGGACGGATGTCTAGGGAGACACCAACAGCTAATATCATATGAGGACGGATGTCTAGGAAGACACCAACAGCTAATAACATATGAGGACGAATGTCTAGGGAGACACCAACAGCTAATTGCATATGAGGACAGATGTATAGGAAGACACCAACAGCTAATTGCATGTGAGGACGGATGTCTAGGAAGACACCAACAGCTAATATCATATGAGGACGGATGTCTAGGGAGACAACAACAGCTAATAACATATAAGGACAGATGTCTAGTGAGATACAACAGCTTATATCATATGAGGACAGAAGCCTAGGGGATATACCAACAGCTATCGATTGTCTTACTCACAAATGTATTTACTACATCTGGTATGAAATAGTTTTTCTCTTTATAGAAAATATTGTCTTATGTATGTCGTTTGGTAAAAAGATGAAAAAAGATGCTGTGTACCCTCGAATCTCGTTATCTCAAACCCGTATAACTCGAGACGTATTGTCTTAAATAACAAGATATTTATTTATCACGACCATGGTTTTATCCACCAAAATTGGAAATCAAGGAAAGGGCAAACATTTATTAGTCAGCTGCATTTTCTAATCTTTTCCTACAGCGAAATTCAAAGTGAATCCTCCAGTTCTGGATAGCAAGAAACCTGCAGTGTAAAGTAATCTACGTTGTTTACATGTCGCAGTGGATTAATATAAACTTTTTTTATTCCATAACAACATGCGAATAATGCATAGCAAAGTATACATAGGAACTGGAATTGGAAACAAGTTAAACAACTTATATAAATCCTTTTCCATTTCGCAGTGGATTCAATGGTATATTAACATTACCATGATTTTCGTGCAGTCTGCCAACTGAGAGACCCATGTGCAATACTTTCTGTTGTTTGGAAAGAACGTGAAGTTAAGGTAAATAAGTTAAATAGTGTCACAATAAAGAGACATGAATAAGATGCGTGCAGTTTCGGTAACCATCTTGACTAAATCCCACCAGCAGCAATTTCTACATATCATATCATTGGACTGTACAAAGGAAACAAATGAATAGCACCTATCAACATAAATACAAAGAAACAGCATCATCAAATGATTAATGTAATTTGCAATACAGCTTCATAACAATATGTATTTGAGTGTGAATGTTGAATTCCTACCTGTATATATATTATAGAACTTCCACCCTGGTTCTTGTAATAGTACAGTGTTGTCCACAAATCCACTATAATACAGATGACACTGTCCAGCATTAGTAAATAGCGACATACACTTTATATTCCTTTCACACTTAATGAAGCAAAGATACATTGAGATGTTTTCAGGTATGACCTTGTCGACAGGACGTTGTGGGTAGAGGTCTGTTATACCACCTGTCGCAAATCCACGAATAGATGAGTATGTTACTGTTATCACTAGGTGGCAAAGAGATAGCATCTGACAGAATCCGAAAATAGCAATCTTTAAATCGTAAAACATTTCGGTACGTTACGATCATTAAAAATCTATTGAGAGCGACTGCATCAGGACTTTCTCTCCTTCGATATAACAAACCGCACCATCCGATAGCAATCTGCCTTTCCTTCAATTCCACGACGCTGAGTAGTTTACAATTACCTTATTGATATGTTTCTTATTTTCAATGCTGCCCATCTCCCCCTCCTGGGATATCCTATTCATGTTCCATTCAGTGACATATTGATAAACCTGTTACGACATATCAAAAAATGATGTGTACTAGCAAACTAGTCAAGGATAGTTATGAAGTGAATAATTAATACATAAGTTTATATATATATATATAGATAGATAGATAGATAGATATTTAAAGGCTAGTTGTATCGATCAGGAGGAAAATGTTTTATCATCAGACATCATCTCAGGATTAAACATTTATGATCTCATAACGTCACCAGGAACCATGATCGTCTTGATAACGATTATACAGAGAGATAACAAAGTATGTTTGTGAAAGGTTATTAATCGCAAATTTTCAATATAACACACACATGATTTATTCACGTGCATATGCGACATTATCAGAGGAGTTTGTAGTTTGTTGCAAACAGTGTTTTAAAACGTAACTTCTGGTTGTAGATACTACTATCGAAGCGTGTGGAGCACATATTGTAATAAAATATATTTGACATTTCTTTCTCATTACTCTTTTTCCAGATAACTTAAGAAACTTAATGATCACGTGATGATATAAGAATGATCTATTTATGATTTATTTATTTCTATTTCTTATTTCATTTTTTTGACCGGGGGGCGAGGGGCTTTGGGGGTGGAGTGGGGACTTTACTGTATCTATCTCTAATTTTGAATTAAAATGTGCTATACACTTGTGTCTTTCGTACAATCTTAGTTTACATTGGATTCTTTAACTTCACAAGAATCCATATAAATGGCTGGCTGGTCTTGATGTTCAAACAAAACTTATCCAAACCCCTTACTACCATTCATAGTACTATCAAACCTTTGTTATTCTTATTGCGATACGGTTTACTAAAGAAGTAGAATCAATTGCATAGGGGATGTCACCTCTATATACAAACACTTCCTGGAAGTCGGTATCCATGACAACAACCCGTCCGTTTCTATCACCACCATCACTTTCTCTGTTGAAATCAATCACTGTGACATTGCGAGTTACTGGACACTCTAACATCCTGTATGGTGTATACACTAATGGTTTCTCAGTCCCTACAGCCACTGTAGTTAGTACCATTTGACCTTGTGTAGTAAATTTACAGATGTGTTACTTCATCCCCACAATGATATGGTTACTTGCTGTAACACATATACACTGGGGTTCCTCCTTGGTTCTGAATTTGTAAGTCGTCCTGATACCAGATCCATGATGTTGTGTTCTCCGTCACAGACCCACAGAGTGTGTGTTGTGGGTGATAGACTGATGCCAGCCTTGTGTTTGACCCACTGTACTACTTCATCCTCCCTGTTAAGGAGAGTTAATGTATCACTGTAATCACTGGTCCACATCAGTGGTGGGACATATAGACCAAATGTTACATGGAGACTTCCACTCCTTCACCACTTTGGTCTCTGACAGTAGATTTTTACCTGTTACTGCTTTCTTCCCTTTTACTCCTGTTTGTTGTTGTTTAGAGGATTGTCCCTGGTCATGTGATACTGAGACTGACCGATCCTGGTCAGTTATTTGACCTTAGGTGATAATCGTCCCTAAGGCCTGTTGTAGATGATGTTGTGGATTTGTGTTAGGTGTGAAGATGACCGTACCCAGGACAGAATTTAAAGGGAGATGTAATGAGGAATGTATTTCTGTGTCATAGATGTCCAGGTGAGAACTATGTTGTAGAGTCACCTTACATTCCTGTTGTTGTTTCAGCTGTTTGTCGTACATCTCCAGTTCTTTTTTGTATTTCTGTATCATCCTGGTGTTGTCCTCTTCCATCTGTTTATAAACTGAGAGTGTCTGTGCTGTAAATAGATCAAGTTCATGTTTTAATTTATCTGTTTGAGGTTTTAGTTGGTGTTAAAGTTTCTCAAAATTACTGAAGTAATGAATCAGCAGAAGTCATACATTCCCTGACTTGTACCAGGTCATTTTGTTCTGTTTTATTGATAAAGATTGTAGTATCTTGTTTCTTATGAGGAGTGATTTCACTAAGCTCACAAACAGTGTGGCTTTTATGAATGGAAGTAATGCATTTTGGACAAATGGGTTCCTGACATTTCTCACAGTAAAGTTCCAGTTGTTTCTCTCTATGGTGAATTCATGTTTTTACACCATTAGGACAGAAAGCAGTCACGGGTGTTGCCATGATGAAGACAGGAAAACCTGAATAGAAATAATAATAACTAACAATTAATAATTGATAATTAATTGTTGTGTATACTTGCAGATATTAAAATTGAAAAACTCTCTTACGAAATACAAAATGAAACATACACACACACTTCATCTGTAAGTTTGAGTGACATAATAATGTTGATATAGATTTGATATGGTACATTTCACAATCTCTCACAGAGTACATTGTGTTAGCTTTGTATAATAGTAAAAGTAATTGTAATGAACAACAAATCTGGTATTTCAGTAATTGTACCCTTGAGAACTGGGGAAGTAATATACATCAGAAGCAATGTTGGGACTGATGTAGGGGAACGGATGAATCTATAAATCATTTTTCAGTAAATGCTGTGATCTTTGTCATTTTTTCTTCTTCTTTTCTTGCTCTGATTTATATATGAAATTGAATATTCTCACAGGAAATAGGGGTAATGTTTAATTGTCGAATAAGACATCAGTATCTGTAATTATGCTAGTCAGACAAACTGGGTACAGGACAGAAGTATCAATAATTATACTAGTCAGCACAACTGGATACAGGACATAAGTATCTGTAATTTATCTAGTCCTAACAACTGGATACATGTCATAAGTATCTGTAACTACACTAGTCAGCACAACTGGATACAGGACATAAGTATTTATAATTATACTAGTGTTTACAACTGGATAAAGGACATCAGTATCTGTAATTACACTAGTCAGCACAACTGAATACGGGATATTAGTATCTGTAATTATACTAGTTCTCACAAGTGGATACAGGACATTAGTATCTGTAATTACACTAGTTCTCACAAGTGGATACAGGACATAAGTATCTGTAATTATACTAGTCCTCACAAGTGGATACAGGACATAAGTATCTATAATTACACTAGTCAGCACAACTGAATACAGGACATAAGTATCTGTAATTATACTAGTCAGCACAACTGGATACAGGACATAAGCATCTGTAATATCACTAGTTAGCCCAACTAGATACAAGACCTTAGTATCTATAATTATACTAGTCAACACAACTGGATACAGGACATAAGTATCTGTAACTACACTAGTCAGCACAACTGGATACAGGACATAAGTATCTATAATTATACTAGTGTTTACAACTGGATACAAGACATAGGTATCTGTAATTATACTAGTCAGCACAACTTCATACAGGACATCAGTATCTGTCATTACACTAGTCAGCACAACTGAATTTAGGACATCAGTATCTGTCCTTACACTAGTCAGCACAACTGGATTTAGGACATAAGTATCTATATTTATACTAGTCCTCACAACTGAATACAGAACATACGTATGTGTCATTACACTATCCAGCACAACTGAATACAGGACATAAGTATCTGTAATTATACTGGTCCTCACAACTGGATACAAGACATAAGTATCTATAATTATACTAGTCACTAACCTGGATACAGGACATAAGTATCTGTAATTATACTAGTTCTCACAAGTGGATACAGGACATTAGTATCTGTAATTACACTAGTCCTCACAACTGGATACAGGACATAAGTATCTGTAATTATACTAGTCAGCACAACTGGATACAGGACATAAGTATCTGTAACTATACTAGTCAGCACAACTGGAAATTAACTATATCGCAAGATAAATCATTGTATATCACAGATCGACTATAAACAGGAATATTTACTGATAGTTGCTAACAGCAGCATAAGAGGGCAAAACAATATACATGTTTCCTATGCTATTCTTAAGAGACAGAAATAATTTATCCAAACATAGAAATGAAACAAAATATTCTTATCAATATGCCACTGGAAAAATGTTTAATTTCATGTTACTAATACTACTAAAAGAAAGGTGAAACTTTTTGATAAATTGTGGAGTCATTATGCAATGGGCAAGTACTTATAAATTTTAGAAAAAAGCATACCAAGTTTTAAAGAGATCAAAATAGGTCAAAATCTGAGAGAAGAAATCTCTGGACAACATTGAAAATACAATTGAATCTAAATGTTATTCAGGAAGAGCTGATGTTGGTCTGAAATTGAGAGAGATATCCCTGAAAAAACAAAGGGAAATAACCCTCCATTTCTTCAAAACATGGTGTTTGGGAAAAAACAATTGTCATCTAATTTTACCCAATAATAGTACAACATGTACTCCATATATTGAAATATAGTCAAATCTGTCAGATGACAAGTTGAGATCCTGTATCTTATATTGTAATATCCATTTAGGAGAATGGATATTGCTAGCAGCTGGATGATGGAGAGACAGACTGACAAACAAAAGTCAAACTGGTTTTCGACCAGCAGATCCTACAAGAATTTATCAAACTCTGACATTTTTAATGTCTTTCTAGATGGAGCCTCTAGTTGTAACTATGTTGGTCCAATGAAACCTACATCCCTATTACAGTACATTTGTACTTTTGAGGTGTCATGAAATAGACAACCCTGAAACTTACATATATGCGGATTTAAGTCAGGGTAATGGACAAGAAAGTATTCTAGTTCTCCTAAATACAAATATTATTTATATAAATGATTTCTAATTTTTTTATGAGAATGCAGGAATGCTGAAAATGGTTGTTACTGTACATGGTATTTTGGCCAAGTGTGCTGATTTCTGTTATTTTATGTAAACCATTATCATGTATAGAGTGCATATATATATATATATGATTTCTCTTACACACCTGCCCACTGCTGAACGTACATATATGGAACAGTACTGCTGCCACTTACAACAGCAAATATATATGATTTGCAAAATACACACAGACTGAAATAGTTACACAGGAATGCCCTACTAAATTCAGAAATGGTCAGAACAAAAGTTGAAGATTTATACTGATAGGGTGACCTATTTTCCTTGCTGAGTCATGGGAACTTCTGATGCTGTTGTTGCTAATGAAAATGACATGTGGTGTAAGAAAAAAGGAAAATACAAACATGTCAGCATAATCATAATCTAATATCCAGAATAAGACCAGGTGTTTCTGAAAAGTGAGCGTCTTCTGTTTCATTGATGACACTCTCCATGTAATTCTTGGTCATTCCAAGTAAGTTTTGCAGGGGTTATGCTATCCATGAAGGAAAATTCACAATAGGGAAATTGAAATCATCGGCTAATGAAGAAGAGTCTGTGTCTTTGATTTCCAGTTCTGGTGGGTATATATGATGGACGTAGTAAATAAATATTTGTTATTTTCAGACTACATGCATTTAAATATATATGAAAGTGAAATTAAACAATTTGGCGAGGTGTTTGTGACCTTCTTCAATAAGCTCTTTTGTAAGCTTGGAAATACATCAAGGATTTAATGGTTCTGTTAGCTATATCTTTAATGTATCAGCTAGTTATAATTATTAATAAAGACAAAAGTACATATAACCTAGGATTTCCCAAAAAAGCGGTAAAACACTTATTTCCATTTGGATCTTTTTAACCAGACCAAACAGAAGTTGTTCCTAAAGATAAGGTAGTGATGCTGTCTGGAATGGCCAGAGTGACTACTACGTCTCGCGGGGTTACTTGTGTTGTTCCTTAATACCACTACAGATTCAGTGAATGTGTTATTTGAAGTATATTGGTGTAATGCAGTAGTTTCAGAGATAGCACAAAGGCCAGTTAACCTCTATCTAAACACAGTTATTGCGGAACAAAAACAAGTTGTATTGAACCTGACCGGTATAAAATTTAAAAATAGAAATGAATACAAATATGGAAATGATAATATTGAATCAAAATATAAAGTTTAGTAGTGTATTAAGGAATTGTTGGCAGATGTATTTGTATATTGGTGTATCTTGAATAAATATTCTTTAAAAGTCTGTATGTTGTGACACAATGTAAGCGGGTTATTTTTGCGGTTTCGAAATTAGGAATCTTCCTAAGTTATAAATAGGTTTAATCCATAACTCAACATGATTAAAACTATCACATCCTGAATTGCAACGGTTTTCTTTTCTGTTCACGTATTTTCAAATCTGCTTTATATATATACACAAACATAATTTAATATTATAAAAAATTAATATTATAATCCAAAAACGATGAAAAAATATTTAAAAATTGACAAAATTATAACCGTTTCAGATCACCGACATCAAAACCATGTAGTAGCAGCCCTTGATTTAACATTAGTAGGCATGACGAGTTTCATTCTACCTGTGCACGCTTGAGTTGAGGAGAGAAACGCCTGAATTTGTCTACAGCTAAACAAGCGCTGTAGGGAAGTAAATTTTTGATATATTCGTGAATGAACAATATAAAAAAAATGGTTTGAAAAAAGAAAAACTTCTGTGATGCTTACATAACTCTGTTTTCGTCTGTCGTATATATACAATATTAAGCAGATTCTTTTTATCTTAGAGAGGTAGTAAAGAATTCAACATGTACTTATCTTTTCTATGTGTAAAAAAAGTGTGTTTGGGAAGAAAATTGAGAAAATAGAAGTTGAGTGAAAGGTTCATACATGAAAATAGAGGACAGTTTCCCAAGTAACAAGTTAACAACACGTTAACTAGTAACACGTAAACGTGAACCTACCAGCATGGACCCCCACCTCAACGCCTGCTGGTCCGGCAGTGGTGTCATATATAAAGACATTTTAAAGCTTTCCTGTAGAAATTTTTTTTGTTATTTGTAGATGGGATTACTAGCCACCATTTGACAAGGTTAGTCATGCTGGTCTAGAGTGGAATTTAAAAGTGGGGAACTGTGTTATTAAGTTCAGTTATGAGAGTGGATGTGATGGGGTGATGTAAAGAATGTGCTGGAATTGGGTTAGCGTAGATTTTTGGGATTAGTGAGAATAAATGTGAATTATTATACAAACGATGTCGTTCGGGTGACTGTAGATTACTGTGTATAATCGTCTACATGTCTACCCTACTAGAACAGGGATTTGTATATTAGAAGGTGGAAGGAAGAGTGGAAGAGATTTTGTAAAGGTTGTTGGCTTTGGGTCTCGGCCCAGTGTATGTTGTATTTATGTAGGTGATGTTTTTGTGTATGTATGTGGTGTTGTGGGTATGTTTACTTAAAAAAAAAAGGGGGGGGGGGGCTCTTACTGTTTTTCTACAGTGTCCCTGCTAAGGGATGTGGTGTGTGTTATTGGCAAATAACAAACCTACACCAGCTAACAAGCTAAACCTATTTTCCAATTTCCGACTTTCCCATACGCTCTCTCCCTCTATCTTCTAAAACTTCTTGTCCTTCGGAAGGGACGTTAAACGGGGGCCCGGTGTACAGTGAGTCACGCCGTTCACGTTAAAGAACCTCTGCTGGTTTTCGAAAAAGAGAAGGCTAATTGCTAGCCGCCACAGAGCATAGGTTTATATTAGGGAAATATAAAGTGAGACTAGAGTAGGACTAGGCGTTTCTTTGACAGTCCAAAATTTCCCCAGTTTTTTTTTTTTTTTTTTTTTTTTTTTAGACGTTAGGGTATAGATTTAGTCAGATCTGTCCTCCCCATATTAGACCTGTTTGGTGATTACTAAAAAGCGAAATTGCACACCCTAATGCCTCGGCCCTACCAGCCCCCTCCCCCTTAGTGTCCTAGGCTCGGTTATAACCGGAACAAGGACGTTAAGCTCAAAAAAAAAAAAATCCTGTAGAAATTTCATCAAGTGCCCCATAAATTGAAATAACTCTTGACGATATTTATAGCGGGGGTAGGGAGTCTAGTCGCTTTATGTCTGTCAGATCAGTCCTAAATTGCCTGGGACTGATGCATCATTCTGATGGCAGTGATTTTTATTATTTTACGAATGTCTATATTTTAGACATATATATATATTATTCATAGCATAACACTGCCTTTCGCGATACTTCAACCAGTCATAATGAGTACACTCGCTTTCAACGATAAAAACAACGTGTTGTACAATCAACGATAAAAACAACGTGTTGTACAATCAACGATAAAAACAACGTGTTGTTGTACACTCAACGATAAAAACAACGTGTTGTTGTACACTCAACGACAAAAACAACGTGTTGTTGTACAATCAACGATAAAAACAACGTGTTGTTGTACACTCAACGACAAAAACAACGTGTTGTTGTACACTCAACGACAAAAACAACGTGTTGTTGTACACTCAACGATAAAAACAACGTGTTGTTGTACACTCAACGACAAAAACAACGTGTTGTTGTACACTCAACGATAAAAACAACGTGTTGTACACTCAACGATAAAAACAACGTGTTGTTGTACACTCAACGATAAAAACAACTTGTACACTCAACGATAAAAACAACGTGTTGTTGTACACTCAACGATAAAAACAACGTGTTGTTGTGCATATTTATTTTCAAAGATAGCGTTTGATACTTTATAAATGCAACCAATTAGCAGGGGTCGATGTTTACGAATTATACGTCCTTGCAATAAGAAAACTTTTCTTAATATGCAATGATAATGAAATAGGTAAATGTGTGTTTGGAAAAGATATCTAAATGTAAATATTCTGTCTGAATTATGAAATGAAATTACTGCTGTTACTCATTATATTCTGACATACATACTAATTAACATACGGGTTTATAATAATGGTACAATGTCCTCTCTCTAAGTTTCCGTAGCCAGTAATTATGTATACAGGTAAACAACACGTCTTGGTTACCTGGTGGTGACCATGGACACACACCTGTGTCCAGGTGTGTCAAGGTGTTCACCCAGGTATACTTCTGACATGAAAGGAATGTCAGCACCAACTGAAATTGACATGTGTCTTCCAATTAACATGTAGGACAGATAATGAAGACTTCACCCAATTGATTCGTTTCTTGTTGTTCGTCTCAGCTGTGTTAGGTTTCACATTTTTGTGTCATTTTATATTGAAGAAGTTCACGTAAACATCTATGATTTTCCCTAGCTTATAATACCTCTACACAACACACTGTACCATCACTGATGAAATAAGACCAATTATTAAAACTATCATATTATTGGAGACTTTCATTGTGTTTACACCAATCTGACGAAATTGATGTCACTGAGTTTTGGCGCCGAAGATTCCCGAAAGCTATCGGAGAAAGCCGAAGCGCGGACCTGTAATAAAACGTAGTCGGTTTCAACCGTATCGAGATATGTAAATTAAATCAGGGTACTTTCTATATACTATATATACTGAACCCCATAAAAAACGCAAGTACATTTGAACGTGAATAATTTTGTTGTGTCTTTCTGTATACCACTGTTAATATTAGTAATATTAAGTTGTGAGGTAGCAGGAGACAGTTTCCATTTTGCATTTTTCCTGAAATTATTGGACATGTTTGAGATATACAGGTATAGCAGCTTGGTTATGTAAATGCATCATTACATGTATATATATTTATAAACTACAATTACATTAAAAGTAGAGTGATGAAATGTATGTAAATATTTCCTCTAATTTCTGACATGTGATTCCCATGGTTACCGTTACCAACTGAAAAAAATCCAAAAAATGCAAAAATGCTGCTAATTCCAACCCAGCACTACAACTTTATAGGAGAGGCTTATTTCTGAACACCATTCTTAAAATTAATAACACTGTCACGGTAACAAACTACTTACATTTCAGCAAATTCCAGCTCGGAAATTCTTCACATCAATACCACATATAAACAGTATAAACATTCACTTCCTGTAAAGCTAGTTTTTGGTGCGTAGACACGGATTCGAGACTGCCCAAATAGTAATCTCCAACAAAAAGCTAAAATGATATTCTGAAAAAAAAAAGAAGAAACCCCACATTGTCAATTTCAACATTAGAAGACAAATATTAGCAAGGATTTATTTTTTAAAGTTAAAACCTTTATAATGGGGTGATCTGATGAACAAAAATATCATCCATGGCAACACCGAGAAACTATGTAATGCTACATGATCGTCCCCGGACAGGGAAATCAATGGTGACAACTCAGGCTACATCCGGGTAACTCACCTTCGTAACTGGACCCAGTCTGCAACCAGAACAGCGTCTGTCATCAGAGTTAGAAGACGCCCAGTGTCCTCCGAGACCGTCCGACGTCGCCTACATGAACATGGCATTAACTGCCGTCGTCCTTACGTAGGGCCTGTTCTCACTCAGCGCCATCGACAGCAACGTCTTCAAAGGGCAAGGCATCATCAACGATGGCGTCTTGTTGACTGGCGACGAGTCCTCTTCTCAGACGAATGTCGTTCCATCTGTCCAATGCTGATGGCCGATTTCGTGTGTGGTGTCGACGTAACGAACGTTACGCCGATTGTCAAGCTAACAGATGGGGTAGCGGCAGCGTGTTGGTATGGGGATTCTTTAGTTACCACCATCGGACACCTCTTTACGTCTCAACGTGTAACAGGAGTGGTGTACAGGGATGACGTTCTCAGGCCTTACGTTTTTCCCTTGTTTGCTGCACAATCACGATTTTACCAGCAGGACAACGCCCGTCCCCACACTGCTCGAGTACCTATGGGTTTCCTTACACAGAATAATGTAAATGTCCTTCCTTGGCCGTCTCTTTCACCGGATATGGCTTCGATGGACCATACATACATACATACATACATACATACATACATACATACATACATACATACATACATACATACATACATAAATACATACATACATACATACATACATACATGTACTGTAAAACAATTCATGTTTAACCTGGATAACACAGTAAAGTCCGTGGACTTTTTTCTACTGTTGCCCTTAACATAAAAACATTACAATACAACACTGGATACAAATATTATTACATAAAGTTAAACTATTCCTAAAATGTGATGTTTCCAAAATAAATCAAAATGATGTTGAATAAAAGTCCATGCGTTTAGTAGAATTATTATAATATCACAGAAAACAAAACACTTTATGCACAGAGACTCCTCCAGGAAAGGAGCAATTTGCCCCATAGACTATATCAATGTCCAAGGAGGACACGCGCGTTATTGACTTATTTGTGGTTTTCCTTTACCTGGGGTACCTTTATCAAATAGAAAATAGAAATTGTTAATTTTATGGAATGAAAGAAAACCACATTTTATTTAATTGTAATTTCAACAAACTATTGAATTTATCAGTAAAACTTCAGTTCCTATTTTTGATTGCTTACAATTACGTCGCTTAAGTTGGACTCAGTATAGCAGTATATATATCAAAATAGAGATACTTTCAAAATATTTTCGCTGATGACCTTTAAGTGACTGAGGTCAAATGATTACCTCGAATAACAATTATGTTTTTTTTTTCTTTTTTATTTAACATTGAGTGCCGTACATTCGTGTTTTAATGATTTGTTCGCAGACAAATACTTCTATTTATTCATGAAGGTAAATAATTAGTGTTAACAAAAGAACTGAATTCACATTTGCATATTGTGCACTTTCGGACAATGCCGCAGATAAAATGCTGATAAATCGATTACACCAAAAACATTGCGAGCCAATCAGCGGTGTTGTATAGGAAGTTAGTCCATTTGAAGTATGGTATTCCTACACAACTGTCTCCGCAGTGATACCTCCGCGTTGAAAACAAGTAATTTGTGTTTCCTTGGTGTGAATAAACGTTGTTTATAGCTCTAAATTATTGGAGAAAATTAGTGATATATACACCTATTTGCTAACGGATAGATAGGCAAACGAATGGTGTTTTCAAAATTTAAATCGGTTTCGTAATGAGTGAGCTACATGACATTTTCCTATAATTTTGTCAGTGCGGTTTCACTATTAGTTGAATAGAATTGTTCTAAATTCGTAATATATGCGTTATTTTCATAAACACACTATTTACTTAGTTTCTTAATATATACATGTTCATTGTATATATGGTAATAAATGGTATTTGTGAATAATTTAGATTTAGAATGGGTAAATATCATAGACATGGAAGCACATTTATCGAATTCCTGCTATACTTAATCTCAATCCATAGTCTCCACCATTTTCGATTCGATTATCGCATTTAATTGCTAACAAATATCACATTCTAAGTATGGAATATGTTTTTTGGGGGTTTTTTTCCCTCCCAATTCATACGTCATCGTATCCACATGTGTGTTGTGCTGTATTGTATGTGTGATCATATATATACGTGTACACATGTGTACTTGACTCGACTCTACGCAAACATGTATTAATTCTGTGTTGTCTAGATATCGAACTCGAAAATAAAGAAATGGTGTGTATGTATGGGGGTGTGTTTGTGGGTGTGGGTGTGCGCGCGCTAGTAACAGTCACAGGTGAGAGGGGAAAAAAGGAAAAAAAAACACATGCACACACTCACACACAAAACAAAACAAAACCACACAAATAGGAGAATCGGATTTCATATTTTTAAAAAATAAAACTGCCGTGGTTGGAGCCCCCGGACTCAGCCTTTCGCAATAAATGTGTTTGGCTCACACATCCATTTTATACATTCTGGGTTAAATTTATACTTTAGAAATTTGAGTCAGAACAACTTTATATTCAGGATAATTCTCTATCGTATAGACGACGACGATACTTACCTTTGATCGTGCACTATACACATACGTACACAGGTATACACGACAACGTACCCACGTGCACGGACAGTGAAAACGACTCCTGCAACTGGGTAAACTGAAATATGTGGAAATTGGAATAATACCACCTGTTTCAACTATTTTGAAAAAAAAATGTATAGCGGAAATTGTCTCGATTTCAGAGTATGATTTTGAAGTGTTTTCACTAGTTTCCACATAAACATTACTATTATTTCATATATGAAATGATTGTTGGTTGAAAGTGGCAATTTTTAGCGTTAGTCGGTACACTACATTTGTGTATTTGAATTCAGATTGTACATGCGTAGTATTAAGAAATAAACCGATACCGTGTCAGCTTATAGGTGTATTAACTGTTGGTTTAACGTGTATATTATTGAAATTCATTCACCTAATCATAAATGGGCGGGGCCGGGCGTGAGTGTGTACTTGTCGGGTGGGAGACGGGGGACGGGGCGGCGACTTAGAAGTTGTAGCAGGTATCAATTGTTTATAACAAAAAAGTGTGTGATGTGAAGTAGTCCTGTGGGGTTGGGTGGGAAGGTGGATTTTCCTTTACTTTCGGGTAGGTGGGTGTATTTGGAGGGTGGGGGTGGGGAAGGGTGTTGTTGGTTTGTTCGTTGGTCAATTATAAGAAGTTACGATTAGTGCTTTTTGCGTATTTTTCGAGGCGTAATTGGATGATTTTCGTGACATGTGGGTAGTCCTAAAAAGGACTGTTTACGTGTCGTTCGGACGGTGTAAGATATACATCTTATTTTTTTGCAGCCTTGGCTTTCTTAGGCTTGTCTGTCTTAGCTTTCTTCGGAGACTTGATAGCCTTTTTCTTAGGGGTCTTGGGCTTGGTAGTTTTCTTGGATGGTTTCTTCTCCGTGGTTTTCTTGGTAGCTGCTTTCTTGGGTGTCTTTGCCTTTGGTTTCTTAGCCGTCGCCGACGTAGTCGCTTTCTTCGCCGCCGGTTTCTTAGGTTTTGCTGCTTTCGGCTTAACCACTTTCTTAGCGGCTGGTTTTTTGGCGGGTTTAGGTTTCTCTCCGAGCTTGAATGATCCAGCAGCTCCGGTTCCTTTCGACTGTTTCAGGGCTCCTTTCTTCACGCCGTTCCGGAGGGCGATCTTCAGGTGTGCGTTGATAGCCTTAGCGTCGGATCCCACTTTGAAGTTAGCCATGATGTATTTCAGTATTGCCTGACGGGACGAGCCTCCACGTTCCTTCAGACTTCCCACTGCAGTGGCCACCATGTCGCTGTACTTTGGATGAGCTGCCGGGGTCTTTGGCTTCTTCACTGCTTTCTTCACTGGAGTCTTCTCTGCCATCTTCGGATTCGTCTGGATGTGATTGTTCGAGAACTGCGCTAGTCAGTGCTAGGTAAGCTGTATGCCCCGCCCGTCCTCGCTCAGCCGTTTAAGCGCTTTTTGCTGCACCTCGCCGAGGACACCTAACGGCGCGTTAGCCTGTCTGTGTGGAAAACAAGTAATTTGTGTTTCCTTGGTGTGAATAAACGTTGTTTATAGCTCTAAATTATTGGAGAAAATTAGTGATATATACACCTATTTGCTAACGGATAGATAGGCAAACGAATGGTGTTTTCAAAATTTAAATCGGTTTCGTAATGAGTGAGCTACATGACATTTTCCTATAATTTTGTCAGTGCGGTTTCACTATTAGTTGAATAGAATTGTTCTAAATTCGTAATATATGCGTTATTTTCATAAACACACTATTTACTTAGTTTCTTAATATATACATGTTCATTGTATATATGGTAATAAATGGTATTTGTGAATAATTTAGATTTAGAATGGGTAAATATCATAGACATGGAAGCACATTTATCGAATTCCTGCTATACTTAATCTCAATCCATAGTCTCCACCATTTTCGATTCGATTATCGCATTTAATTGCTAACAAATATCACATTCTAAGTATGGAATATGTTTTTTGGGGGTTTTTTTCCCTCCCAATTCATACGTCATCGTATCCACATGTGTGTTGTGCTGTATTGTATGTGTGATCATATATATACGTGTACACATGTGTACTTGACTCGACTCTACGCAAACATGTATTAATTCTGTGTTGTCTAGATATCGAACTCGAAAATAAAGAAATGGTGTGTATGTATGGGGGTGTGTTTGTGGGTGTGGGTGTGCGCGCGCTAGTAACAGTCACAGGTGAGAGGGGAAAAAAGGAAAAAAAAACACATGCACACACTCACACACAAAACAAAACAAAACCACACAAATAGGAGAATCGGATTTCATATTTTTAAAAAATAAAACTGCCGTGGTTGGAGCCCCCGGACTCAGCCTTTCGCAATAAATGTGTTTGGCTCACACATCCATTTTATACATTCTGGGTTAAATTTATACTTTAGAAATTTGAGTCAGAACAACTTTATATTCAGGATAATTCTCTATCGTATAGACGACGACGATACTTACCTTTGATCGTGCACTATACACATACGTACACAGGTATACACGACAACGTACCCACGTGCACGGACAGTGAAAACGACTCCTGCAACTGGGTAAACTGAAATATGTGGAAATTGGAATAATACCACCTGTTTCAACTATTTTGAAAAAAAAATGTATAGCGGAAATTGTCTCGATTTCAGAGTATGATTTTGAAGTGTTTTCACTAGTTTCCACATAAACATTACTATTATTTCATATATGAAATGATTGTTGGTTGAAAGTGGCAATTTTTAGCGTTAGTCGGTACACTACATTTGTGTATTTGAATTCAGATTGTACATGCGTAGTATTAAGAAATAAACCGATACCGTGTCAGCTTATAGGTGTATTAACTGTTGGTTTAACGTGTATATTATTGAAATTCATTCACCTAATCATAAATGGGCGGGGCCGGGCGTGAGTGTGTACTTGTCGGGTGGGAGACGGGGGACGGGGCGGCGACTTAGAAGTTGTAGCAGGTATCAATTGTTTATAACAAAAAAGTGTGTGATGTGAAGTAGTCCTGTGGGGTTGGGTGGGAAGGTGGATTTTCCTTTACTTTCGGGTAGGTGGGTGTATTTGGAGGGTGGGGGTGGGGAAGGGTGTTGTTGGTTTGTTCGTTGGTCAATTATAAGAAGTTACGATTAGTGCTTTTTGCGTATTTTTCGAGGCGTAATTGGATGATTTTCGTGACATGTGGGTAGTCCTAAAAAGGACTGTTTACGTGTCGTTCGGACGGTGTAAGATATACATCTTATTTTTTTGCAGCCTTGGCTTTCTTAGGCTTGTCTGTCTTAGCTTTCTTCGGAGACTTGATAGCCTTTTTCTTAGGGGTCTTGGGCTTGGTAGTTTTCTTGGATGGTTTCTTCTCCGTGGTTTTCTTGGTAGCTGCTTTCTTGGGTGTCTTTGCCTTTGGTTTCTTAGCCGTCGCCGACGTAGTCGCTTTCTTCGCCGCCGGTTTCTTAGGTTTTGCTGCTTTCGGCTTAACCACTTTCTTAGCGGCTGGTTTTTTGGCGGGTTTAGGTTTCTCTCCGAGCTTGAATGATCCAGCAGCTCCGGTTCCTTTCGACTGTTTCAGGGCTCCTTTCTTCACGCCGTTCCGGAGGGCGATCTTCAGGTGTGCGTTGATAGCCTTAGCGTCGGATCCCACTTTGAAGTTAGCCATGATGTATTTCAGTATTGCCTGACGGGACGAGCCTCCACGTTCCTTCAGACTTCCCACTGCAGTGGCCACCATGTCGCTGTACTTTGGATGAGCTGCCGGGGTCTTTGGCTTCTTCACTGCTTTCTTCACTGGAGTCTTCTCTGCCATCTTCGGATTCGTCTGGATGTGATTGTTCGAGAACTGCGCTAGTCAGTGCTAGGTAAGCTGTATGCCCCGCCCGTCCTCGCTCAGCCGTTTAAGCGCTTTTTGCTGCACCTCGCCGAGGACACCTAACGGCGCGTTAGCCTGTCTGTGTGGAAAACAAGTAATTTGTGTTTCCTTGGTGTGAATAAACGTTGTTTATAGCTCTAAATTATTGGAGAAAATTAGTGATATATACACCTATTTGCTAACGGATAGATAGGCAAACGAATGGTGTTTTCAAAATTTAAATCGGTTTCGTAATGAGTGAGCTACATGACATTTTCCTATAATTTTGTCAGTGCGGTTTCACTATTAGTTGAATAGAATTGTTCTAAATTCGTAATATATGCGTTATTTTCATAAACACACTATTTACTTAGTTTCTTAATATATACATGTTCATTGTATATATGGTAATAAATGGTATTTGTGAATAATTTAGATTTAGAATGGGTAAATATCATAGACATGGAAGCACATTTATCGAATTCCTGCTATACTTAATCTCAATCCATAGTCTCCACCATTTTCGATTCGATTATCGCATTTAATTGCTAACAAATATCACATTCTAAGTATGGAATATGTTTTTTGGGGGTTTTTTTCCCTCCCAATTCATACGTCATCGTATCCACATGTGTGTTGTGCTGTATTGTATGTGTGATCATATATATACGTGTACACATGTGTACTTGACTCGACTCTACGCAAACATGTATTAATTCTGTGTTGTCTAGATATCGAACTCGAAAATAAAGAAATGGTGTGTATGTATGGGGGTGTGTTTGTGGGTGTGGGTGTGCGCGCGCTAGTAACAGTCACAGGTGAGAGGGGAAAAAAGGAAAAAAAAAACACATGCACACACTCACACACAAAACAAAACAAAACCACACAAATAGGAGAATCGGATTTCATATTTTTAAAAAATAAAACTGCCGTGGTTGGAGCCCCCGGACTCAGCCTTTCGCAATAAATGTGTTTGGCTCACACATCCATTTTATACATTCTGGGTTAAATTTATACTTTAGAAATTTGAGTCAGAACAACTTTATATTCAGGATAATTCTCTATCGTATAGACGACGACGATACTTACCTTTGATCGTGCACTATACACATACGTACACAGGTATACACGACAACGTACCCACGTGCACGGACAGTGAAAACGACTCCTGCAACTGGGTAAACTGAAATATGTGGAAATTGGAATAATACCACCTGTTTCAACTATTTTGAAAAAAAAATGTATAGCGGAAATTGTCTCGATTTCAGAGTATGATTTTGAAGTGTTTTCACTAGTTTCCACATAAACATTACTATTATTTCATATATGAAATGATTGTTGGTTGAAAGTGGCAATTTTTAGCGTTAGTCGGTACACTACATTTGTGTATTTGAATTCAGATTGTACATGCGTAGTATTAAGAAATAAACCGATACCGTGTCAGCTTATAGGTGTATTAACTGTTGGTTTAACGTGTATATTATTGAAATTCATTCACCTAATCATAAATGGGCGGGGCCGGGCGTGAGTGTGTACTTGTCGGGTGGGAGGTGTGATGTGAAGTAGTCCTGTGGGGTTGGGTGGGAAGGTGGATTTTCCTTTACTTTCGGGTAGGTGGGTGTATTTGGAGGGTGGGGGTGGGGAAGGGTGTTGTTGGTTTGTTCGTTGGTCAATTATAAGAAGTTACGATTAGTGCTTTTTGCGTATTTTTCGAGGCGTAATTGGATGATTTTCGTGACATGTGGGTAGTCCTAAAAAGGACTGTTTACGTGTCGTTCGGACGGTGTAAGATATACATCTTATTTTTTTTTGCAGCCTTGGCTTTCTTAGGCTTGTCTGTCTTAGCTTTCTTCGGAGACTTGATAGCCTTTTTCTTAGGGGTCTTGGGCTTGGTAGTTTTCTTGGATGGTTTCTTCTCCGTGGTTTTCTTGGTAGCTGCTTTCTTGGGTGTCTTTGCCTTTGGTTTCTTAGCCGTCGCCGACGTAGTCGCTTTCTTCGCCGCCGGTTTCTTAGGTTTTGCTGCTTTCGGCTTAACCACTTTCTTAGCGGCTGGTTTTTTGGCGGGTTTAGGTTTCTCTCCGAGCTTGAATGATCCAGCAGCTCCGGTTCCTTTCGACTGTTTCAGGGCTCCTTTCTTCACGCCGTTCCGGAGGGCGATCTTCAGGTGTGCGTTGATAGCCTTAGCGTCGGATCCCACTTTGAAGTTAGCCATGATGTATTTCAGTATTGCCTGACGGGACGAGCCTCCACGTTCCTTCAGACTTCCCACTGCAGTGGCCACCATGTCGCTGTACTTTGGATGAGCTGCCGGGGTCTTTGGCTTCTTCACTGCTTTCTTCACTGGAGTCTTCTCTGCCATCTTCGGATTCGTCTGGATGTGATTGTTCGAGAACTGCGCTAGTCAGTGCTAGGTAAGCTGTATGCCCCGCCCGTCCTCGCTCAGCCGTTTAAGCGCTTTTTGCTGCACCTCGCCGAGGACACCTAACGGCGCGTTAGCCTGTCTGTGTGGAAAACAAGTAATTTGTGTTTCCTTGGTGTGAATAAACGTTGTTTATAGCTCTAAATTATTGGAGAAAATTAGTGATATATACACCTATTTGCTAACGGATAGATAGGCAAACGAATGGTGTTTTCAAAATTTAAATCGGTTTCGTAATGAGTGAGCTACATGACATTTTCCTATAATTTTGTCAGTGCGGTTTCACTATTAGTTGAATAGAATTGTTCTAAATTCGTAATATATGCGTTATTTTCATAAACACACTATTTACTTAGTTTCTTAATATATACATGTTCATTGTATATATGGTAATAAATGGTATTTGTGAATAATTTAGATTTAGAATGGGTAAATATCATAGACATGGAAGCACATTTATCGAATTCCTGCTATACTTAATCTCAATCCATAGTCTCCACCATTTTCGATTCGATTATCGCATTTAATTGCTAACAAATATCACATTCTAAGTATGGAATATGTTTTTTGGGGGTTTTTTTCCCTCCCAATTCATACGTCATCGTATCCACATGTGTGTTGTGCTGTATTGTATGTGTGATCATATATATACGTGTACACATGTGTACTTGACTCGACTCTACGCAAACATGTATTAATTCTGTGTTGTCTAGATATCGAACTCGAAAATAAAGAAATGGTGTGTATGTATGGGGGTGTGTTTGTGGGTGTGGGTGTGCGCGCGCTAGTAACAGTCACAGGTGAGAGGGGAAAAAAGGAAAAAAAAAACACATGCACACACTCACACACAAAACAAAACAAAACCACACAAATAGGAGAATCGGATTTCATATTTTTAAAAAATAAAACTGCCGTGGTTGGAGCCCCCGGACTCAGCCTTTCGCAATAAATGTGTTTGGCTCACACATCCATTTTATACATTCTGGGTTAAATTTATACTTTAGAAATTTGAGTCAGAACAACTTTATATTCAGGATAATTCTCTATCGTATAGACGACGACGATACTTACCTTTGATCGTGCACTATACACATACGTACACAGGTATACACGACAACGTACCCACGTGCACGGACAGTGAAAACGACTCCTGCAACTGGGTAAACTGAAATATGTGGAAATTGGAATAATACCACCTGTTTCAACTATTTTGAAAAAAAAATGTATAGCGGAAATTGTCTCGATTTCAGAGTATGATTTTGAAGTGTTTTCACTAGTTTCCACATAAACATTACTATTATTTCATATATGAAATGATTGTTGGTTGAAAGTGGCAATTTTTAGCGTTAGTCGGTACACTACATTTGTGTATTTGAATTCAGATTGTACATGCGTAGTATTAAGAAATAAACCGATACCGTGTCAGCTTATAGGTGTATTAACTGTTGGTTTAACGTGTATATTATTGAAATTCATTCACCTAATCATAAATGGGCGGGGCCGGGCGTGAGTGTGTACTTGTCGGGTGGGAGACGGGGGACGGGGCGGCGACTTAGAAGTTGTAGCAGGTATCAATTGTTTATAACAAAAAAGTGTGTGATGTGAAGTAGTCCTGTGGGGTTGGGTGGGAAGGTGGATTTTCCTTTACTTTCGGGTAGGTGGGTGTATTTGGAGGGTGGGGGTGGGGAAGGGTGTTGTTGGTTTGTTCGTTGGTCAATTATAAGAAGTTACGATTAGTGCTTTTTGCGTATTTTTCGAGGCGTAATTGGATGATTTTCGTGACATGTGGGTAGTCCTAAAAAGGACTGTTTACGTGTCGTTCGGACGGTGTAAGATATACATCTTATTTTTTTGCAGCCTTGGCTTTCTTAGGCTTGTCTGTCTTAGCTTTCTTCGGAGACTTGATAGCCTTTTTCTTAGGGGTCTTGGGCTTGGTAGTTTTCTTGGATGGTTTCTTCTCCGTGGTTTTCTTGGTAGCTGCTTTCTTGGGTGTCTTTGCCTTTGGTTTCTTAGCCGTCGCCGACGTAGTCGCTTTCTTCGCCGCCGGTTTCTTAGGTTTTGCTGCTTTCGGCTTAACCACTTTCTTAGCGGCTGGTTTTTTGGCGGGTTTAGGTTTCTCTCCGAGCTTGAATGATCCAGCAGCTCCGGTTCCTTTCGACTGTTTCAGGGCTCCTTTCTTCACGCCGTTCCGGAGGGCGATCTTCAGGTGTGCGTTGATAGCCTTAGCGTCGGATCCCACTTTGAAGTTAGCCATGATGTATTTCAGTATTGCCTGACGGGACGAGCCTCCACGTTCCTTCAGACTTCCCACTGCAGTGGCCACCATGTCGCTGTACTTTGGATGAGCTGCCGGGGTCTTTGGCTTCTTCACTGCTTTCTTCACTGGAGTCTTCTCTGCCATCTTCGGATTCGTCTGGATGTGATTGTTCGAGAACTGCGCTAGTCAGTGCTAGGTAAGCTGTATGCCCCGCCCGTCCTCGCTCAGCCGTTTAAGCGCTTTTTGCTGCACCTCGCCGAGGACACCTAACGGCGCGTTAGCCTGTCTGTGTGGAAAACAAGTAATTTGTGTTTCCTTGGTGTGAATAAACGTTGTTTATAGCTCTAAATTATTGGAGAAAATTAGTGATATATACACCTATTTGCTAACGGATAGATAGGCAAACGAATGGTGTTTTCAAAATTTAAATCGGTTTCGTAATGAGTGAGCTACATGACATTTTCCTATAATTTTGTCAGTGCGGTTTCACTATTAGTTGAATAGAATTGTTCTAAATTCGTAATATATGCGTTATTTTCATAAACACACTATTTACTTAGTTTCTTAATATATACATGTTCATTGTATATATGGTAATAAATGGTATTTGTGAATAATTTAGATTTAGAATGGGTAAATATCATAGACATGGAAGCACATTTATCGAATTCCTGCTATACTTAATCTCAATCCATAGTCTCCACCATTTTCGATTCGATTATCGCATTTAATTGCTAACAAATATCACATTCTAAGTATGGAATATGTTTTTTGGGGGTTTTTTTCCCTCCCAATTCATACGTCATCGTATCCACATGTGTGTTGTGCTGTATTGTATGTGTGATCATATATATACGTGTACACATGTGTACTTGACTCGACTCTACGCAAACATGTATTAATTCTGTGTTGTCTAGATATCGAACTCGAAAATAAAGAAATGGTGTGTATGTATGGGGGTGTGTTTGTGGGTGTGGGTGTGCGCGCGCTAGTAACAGTCACAGGTGAGAGGGGAAAAAAGGAAAAAAAAAACACATGCACACACTCACACACAAAACAAAACAAAACCACACAAATAGGAGAATCGGATTTCATATTTTTAAAAAATAAAACTGCCGTGGTTGGAGCCCCCGGACTCAGCCTTTCGCAATAAATGTGTTTGGCTCACACATCCATTTTATACATTCTGGGTTAAATTTATACTTTAGAAATTTGAGTCAGAACAACTTTATATTCAGGATAATTCTCTATCGTATAGACGACGACGATACTTACCTTTGATCGTGCACTATACACATACGTACACAGGTATACACGACAACGTACCCACGTGCACGGACAGTGAAAACGACTCCTGCAACTGGGTAAACTGAAATATGTGGAAATTGGAATAATACCACCTGTTTCAACTATTTTGAAAAAAAAATGTATAGCGGAAATTGTCTCGATTTCAGAGTATGATTTTGAAGTGTTTTCACTAGTTTCCACATAAACATTACTATTATTTCATATATGAAATGATTGTTGGTTGAAAGTGGCAATTTTTAGCGTTAGTCGGTACACTACATTTGTGTATTTGAATTCAGATTGTACATGCGTAGTATTAAGAAATAAACCGATACCGTGTCAGCTTATAGGTGTATTAACTGTTGGTTTAACGTGTATATTATTGAAATTCATTCACCTAATCATAAATGGGCGGGGCCGGGCGTGAGTGTGTACTTGTCGGGTGGGAGACGGGGGACGGGGCGGCGACTTAGAAGTTGTAGCAGGTATCAATTGTTTATAACAAAAAAGTGTGTGATGTGAAGTAGTCCTGTGGGGTTGGGTGGGAAGGTGGATTTTCCTTTACTTTCGGGTAGGTGGGTGTATTTGGAGGGTGGGGGTGGGGAAGGGTGTTGTTGGTTTGTTCGTTGGTCAATTATAAGAAGTTACGATTAGTGCTTTTTGCGTATTTTTCGAGGCGTAATTGGATGATTTTCGTGACATGTGGGTAGTCCTAAAAAGGACTGTTTACGTGTCGTTCGGACGGTGTAAGATATACATCTTATTTTTTTGCAGCCTTGGCTTTCTTAGGCTTGTCTGTCTTAGCTTTCTTCGGAGACTTGATAGCCTTTTTCTTAGGGGTCTTGGGCTTGGTAGTTTTCTTGGATGGTTTCTTCTCCGTGGTTTTCTTGGTAGCTGCTTTCTTGGGTGTCTTTGCCTTTGGTTTCTTAGCCGTCGCCGACGTAGTCGCTTTCTTCGCCGCCGGTTTCTTAGGTTTTGCTGCTTTCGGCTTAACCACTTTCTTAGCGGCTGGTTTTTTGGCGGGTTTAGGTTTCTCTCCGAGCTTGAATGATCCAGCAGCTCCGGTTCCTTTCGACTGTTTCAGGGCTCCTTTCTTCACGCCGTTCCGGAGGGCGATCTTCAGGTGTGCGTTGATAGCCTTAGCGTCGGATCCCACTTTGAAGTTAGCCATGATGTATTTCAGTATTGCCTGACGGGACGAGCCTCCACGTTCCTTCAGACTTCCCACTGCAGTGGCCACCATGTCGCTGTACTTTGGATGAGCTGCCGGGGTCTTTGGCTTCTTCACTGCTTTCTTCACTGGAGTCTTCTCTGCCATCTTCGGATTCGTCTGGATGTGATTGTTCGAGAACTGCGCTAGTCAGTGCTAGGTAAGCTGTATGCCCCGCCCGTCCTCGCTCAGCCGTTTAAGCGCTTTTTGCTGCACCTCGCCGAGGACACCTAACGGCGCGTTAGCCTGTCTGTGTGGAAAACAAGTAATTTGTGTTTCCTTGGTGTGAATAAACGTTGTTTATAGCTCTAAATTATTGGAGAAAATTAGTGATATATACACCTATTTGCTAACGGATAGATAGGCAAACGAATGGTGTTTTCAAAATTTAAATCGGTTTCGTAATGAGTGAGCTACATGACATTTTCCTATAATTTTGTCAGTGCGGTTTCACTATTAGTTGAATAGAATTGTTCTAAATTCGTAATATATGCGTTATTTTCATAAACACACTATTTACTTAGTTTCTTAATATATACATGTTCATTGTATATATGGTAATAAATGGTATTTGTGAATAATTTAGATTTAGAATGGGTAAATATCATAGACATGGAAGCACATTTATCGAATTCCTGCTATACTTAATCTCAATCCATAGTCTCCACCATTTTCGATTCGATTATCGCATTTAATTGCTAACAAATATCACATTCTAAGTATGGAATATGTTTTTTGGGGGTTTTTTTCCCTCCCAATTCATACGTCATCGTATCCACATGTGTGTTGTGCTGTATTGTATGTGTGATCATATATATACGTGTACACATGTGTACTTGACTCGACTCTACGCAAACATGTATTAATTCTGTGTTGTCTAGATATCGAACTCGAAAATAAAGAAATGGTGTGTATGTATGGGGGTGTGTTTGTGGGTGTGGGTGTGCGCGCGCTAGTAACAGTCACAGGTGAGAGGGGAAAAAAGGAAAAAAAAAACACATGCACACACTCACACACAAAACAAAACAAAACCACACAAATAGGAGAATCGGATTTCATATTTTTAAAAAATAAAACTGCCGTGGTTGGAGCCCCCGGACTCAGCCTTTCGCAATAAATGTGTTTGGCTCACACATCCATTTTATACATTCTGGGTTAAATTTATACTTTAGAAATTTGAGTCAGAACAACTTTATATTCAGGATAATTCTCTATCGTATAGACGACGACGATACTTACCTTTGATCGTGCACTATACACATACGTACACAGGTATACACGACAACGTACCCACGTGCACGGACAGTGAAAACGACTCCTGCAACTGGGTAAACTGAAATATGTGGAAATTGGAATAATACCACCTGTTTCAACTATTTTGAAAAAAAAATGTATAGCGGAAATTGTCTCGATTTCAGAGTATGATTTTGAAGTGTTTTCACTAGTTTCCACATAAACATTACTATTATTTCATATATGAAATGATTGTTGGTTGAAAGTGGCAATTTTTAGCGTTAGTCGGTACACTACATTTGTGTATTTGAATTCAGATTGTACATGCGTAGTATTAAGAAATAAACCGATACCGTGTCAGCTTATAGGTGTATTAACTGTTGGTTTAACGTGTATATTATTGAAATTCATTCACCTAATCATAAATGGGCGGGGCCGGGCGTGAGTGTGTACTTGTCGGGTGGGAGACGGGGGACGGGGCGGCGACTTAGAAGTTGTAGCAGGTATCAATTGTTTATAACAAAAAAGTGTGTGATGTGAAGTAGTCCTGTGGGGTTGGGTGGGAAGGTGGATTTTCCTTTACTTTCGGGTAGGTGGGTGTATTTGGAGGGTGGGGGTGGGGAAGGGTGTTGTTGGTTTGTTCGTTGGTCAATTATAAGAAGTTACGATTAGTGCTTTTTGCGTATTTTTCGAGGCGTAATTGGATGATTTTCGTGACATGTGGGTAGTCCTAAAAAGGACTGTTTACGTGTCGTTCGGACGGTGTAAGATATACATCTTATTTTTTTGCAGCCTTGGCTTTCTTAGGCTTGTCTGTCTTAGCTTTCTTCGGAGACTTGATAGCCTTTTTCTTAGGGGTCTTGGGCTTGGTAGTTTTCTTGGATGGTTTCTTCTCCGTGGTTTTCTTGGTAGCTGCTTTCTTGGGTGTCTTTGCCTTTGGTTTCTTAGCCGTCGCCGACGTAGTCGCTTTCTTCGCCGCCGGTTTCTTAGGTTTTGCTGCTTTCGGCTTAACCACTTTCTTAGCGGCTGGTTTTTTGGCGGGTTTAGGTTTCTCTCCGAGCTTGAATGATCCAGCAGCTCCGGTTCCTTTCGACTGTTTCAGGGCTCCTTTCTTCACGCCGTTCCGGAGGGCGATCTTCAGGTGTGCGTTGATAGCCTTAGCGTCGGATCCCACTTTGAAGTTAGCCATGATGTATTTCAGTATTGCCTGACGGGACGAGCCTCCACGTTCCTTCAGACTTCCCACTGCAGTGGCCACCATGTCGCTGTACTTTGGATGAGCTGCCGGGGTCTTTGGCTTCTTCACTGCTTTCTTCACTGGAGTCTTCTCTGCCATCTTCGGATTCGTCTGGATGTGATTGTTCGAGAACTGCGCTAGTCAGTGCTAGGTAAGCTGTATGCCCCGCCCGTCCTCGCTCAGCCGTTTAAGCGCTTTTTGCTGCACCTCGCCGAGGACACCTAACGGCGCGTTAGCCTGTCTGTGTGGAAAACAAGTAATTTGTGTTTCCTTGGTGTGAATAAACGTTGTTTATAGCTCTAAATTATTGGAGAAAATTAGTGATATATACACCTATTTGCTAACGGATAGATAGGCAAACGAATGGTGTTTTCAAAATTTAAATCGGTTTCGTAATGAGTGAGCTACATGACATTTTCCTATAATTTTGTCAGTGCGGTTTCACTATTAGTTGAATAGAATTGTTCTAAATTCGTAATATATGCGTTATTTTCATAAACACACTATTTACTTAGTTTCTTAATATATACATGTTCATTGTATATATGGTAATAAATGGTATTTGTGAATAATTTAGATTTAGAATGGGTAAATATCATAGACATGGAAGCACATTTATCGAATTCCTGCTATACTTAATCTCAATCCATAGTCTCCACCATTTTCGATTCGATTATCGCATTTAATTGCTAACAAATATCACATTCTAAGTATGGAATATGTTTTTTGGGGGTTTTTTTCCCTCCCAATTCATACGTCATCGTATCCACATGTGTGTTGTGCTGTATTGTATGTGTGATCATATATATACGTGTACACATGTGTACTTGACTCGACTCTACGCAAACATGTATTAATTCTGTGTTGTCTAGATATCGAACTCGAAAATAAAGAAATGGTGTGTATGTATGGGGGTGTGTTTGTGGGTGTGGGTGTGCGCGCGCTAGTAACAGTCACAGGTGAGAGGGGAAAAAAGGAAAAAAAAAACACATGCACACACTCACACACAAAACAAAACAAAACCACACAAATAGGAGAATCGGATTTCATATTTTTAAAAAATAAAACTGCCGTGGTTGGAGCCCCCGGACTCAGCCTTTCGCAATAAATGTGTTTGGCTCACACATCCATTTTATACATTCTGGGTTAAATTTATACTTTAGAAATTTGAGTCAGAACAACTTTATATTCAGGATAATTCTCTATCGTATAGACGACGACGATACTTACCTTTGATCGTGCACTATACACATACGTACACAGGTATACACGACAACGTACCCACGTGCACGGACAGTGAAAACGACTCCTGCAACTGGGTAAACTGAAATATGTGGAAATTGGAATAATACCACCTGTTTCAACTATTTTGAAAAAAAAATGTATAGCGGAAATTGTCTCGATTTCAGAGTATGATTTTGAAGTGTTTTCACTAGTTTCCACATAAACATTACTATTATTTCATATATGAAATGATTGTTGGTTGAAAGTGGCAATTTTTAGCGTTAGTCGGTACACTACATTTGTGTATTTGAATTCAGATTGTACATGCGTAGTATTAAGAAATAAACCGATACCGTGTCAGCTTATAGGTGTATTAACTGTTGGTTTAACGTGTATATTATTGAAATTCATTCACCTAATCATAAATGGGCGGGGCCGGGCGTGAGTGTGTACTTGTCGGGTGGGAGACGGGGGACGGGGCGGCGACTTAGAAGTTGTAGCAGGTATCAATTGTTTATAACAAAAAAGTGTGTGATGTGAAGTAGTCCTGTGGGGTTGGGTGGGAAGGTGGATTTTCCTTTACTTTCGGGTAGGTGGGTGTATTTGGAGGGTGGGGGTGGGGAAGGGTGTTGTTGGTTTGTTCGTTGGTCAATTATAAGAAGTTACGATTAGTGCTTTTTGCGTATTTTTCGAGGCGTAATTGGATGATTTTCGTGACATGTGGGTAGTCCTAAAAAGGACTGTTTACGTGTCGTTCGGACGGTGTAAGATATACATCTTATTTTTTTGCAGCCTTGGCTTTCTTAGGCTTGTCTGTCTTAGCTTTCTTCGGAGACTTGATAGCCTTTTTCTTAGGGGTCTTGGGCTTGGTAGTTTTCTTGGATGGTTTCTTCTCCGTGGTTTTCTTGGTAGCTGCTTTCTTGGGTGTCTTTGCCTTTGGTTTCTTAGCCGTCGCCGACGTAGTCGCTTTCTTCGCCGCCGGTTTCTTAGGTTTTGCTGCTTTCGGCTTAACCACTTTCTTAGCGGCTGGTTTTTTGGCGGGTTTAGGTTTCTCTCCGAGCTTGAATGATCCAGCAGCTCCGGTTCCTTTCGACTGTTTCAGGGCTCCTTTCTTCACGCCGTTCCGGAGGGCGATCTTCAGGTGTGCGTTGATAGCCTTAGCGTCGGATCCCACTTTGAAGTTAGCCATGATGTATTTCAGTATTGCCTGACGGGACGAGCCTCCACGTTCCTTCAGACTTCCCACTGCAGTGGCCACCATGTCGCTGTACTTTGGATGAGCTGCCGGGGTCTTTGGCTTCTTCACTGCTTTCTTCACTGGAGTCTTCTCTGCCATCTTCGGATTCGTCTGGATGTGATTGTTCGAGAACTGCGCTAGTCAGTGCTAGGTAAGCTGTATGCCCCGCCCGTCCTCGCTCAGCCGTTTAAGCGCTTTTTGCTGCACCTCGCCGAGGACACCTAACGGCGCGTTAGCCTGTCTGTGTGGAAAACAAGTAATTTGTGTTTCCTTGGTGTGAATAAACGTTGTTTATAGCTCTAAATTATTGGAGAAAATTAGTGATATATACACCTATTTGCTAACGGATAGATAGGCAAACGAATGGTGTTTTCAAAATTTAAATCGGTTTCGTAATGAGTGAGCTACATGACATTTTCCTATAATTTTGTCAGTGCGGTTTCACTATTAGTTGAATAGAATTGTTCTAAATTCGTAATATATGCGTTATTTTCATAAACACACTATTTACTTAGTTTCTTAATATATACATGTTCATTGTATATATGGTAATAAATGGTATTTGTGAATAATTTAGATTTAGAATGGGTAAATATCATAGACATGGAAGCACATTTATCGAATTCCTGCTATACTTAATCTCAATCCATAGTCTCCACCATTTTCGATTCGATTATCGCATTTAATTGCTAACAAATATCACATTCTAAGTATGGAATATGTTTTTTGGGGGTTTTTTTCCCTCCCAATTCATACGTCATCGTATCCACATGTGTGTTGTGCTGTATTGTATGTGTGATCATATATATACGTGTACACATGTGTACTTGACTCGACTCTACGCAAACATGTATTAATTCTGTGTTGTCTAGATATCGAACTCGAAAATAAAGAAATGGTGTGTATGTATGGGGGTGTGTTTGTGGGTGTGGGTGTGCGCGCGCTAGTAACAGTCACAGGTGAGAGGGGAAAAAAGGAAAAAAAAAACACATGCACACACTCACACACAAAACAAAACAAAACCACACAAATAGGAGAATCGGATTTCATATTTTTAAAAAATAAAACTGCCGTGGTTGGAGCCCCCGGACTCAGCCTTTCGCAATAAATGTGTTTGGCTCACACATCCATTTTATACATTCTGGGTTAAATTTATACTTTAGAAATTTGAGTCAGAACAACTTTATATTCAGGATAATTCTCTATCGTATAGACGACGACGATACTTACCTTTGATCGTGCACTATACACATACGTACACAGGTATACACGACAACGTACCCACGTGCACGGACAGTGAAAACGACTCCTGCAACTGGGTAAACTGAAATATGTGGAAATTGGAATAATACCACCTGTTTCAACTATTTTGAAAAAAAAATGTATAGCGGAAATTGTCTCGATTTCAGAGTATGATTTTGAAGTGTTTTCACTAGTTTCCACATAAACATTACTATTATTTCATATATGAAATGATTGTTGGTTGAAAGTGGCAATTTTTAGCGTTAGTCGGTACACTACATTTGTGTATTTGAATTCAGATTGTACATGCGTAGTATTAAGAAATAAACCGATACCGTGTCAGCTTATAGGTGTATTAACTGTTGGTTTAACGTGTATATTATTGAAATTCATTCACCTAATCATAAATGGGCGGGGCCGGGCGTGAGTGTGTACTTGTCGGGTGGGAGACGGGGGACGGGGCGGCGACTTAGAAGTTGTAGCAGGTATCAATTGTTTATAACAAAAAAGTGTGTGATGTGAAGTAGTCCTGTGGGGTTGGGTGGGAAGGTGGATTTTCCTTTACTTTCGGGTAGGTGGGTGTATTTGGAGGGTGGGGGTGGGGAAGGGTGTTGTTGGTTTGTTCGTTGGTCAATTATAAGAAGTTACGATTAGTGCTTTTTGCGTATTTTTCGAGGCGTAATTGGATGATTTTCGTGACATGTGGGTAGTCCTAAAAAGGACTGTTTACGTGTCGTTCGGACGGTGTAAGATATACATCTTATTTTTTTGCAGCCTTGGCTTTCTTAGGCTTGTCTGTCTTAGCTTTCTTCGGAGACTTGATAGCCTTTTTCTTAGGGGTCTTGGGCTTGGTAGTTTTCTTGGATGGTTTCTTCTCCGTGGTTTTCTTGGTAGCTGCTTTCTTGGGTGTCTTTGCCTTTGGTTTCTTAGCCGTCGCCGACGTAGTCGCTTTCTTCGCCGCCGGTTTCTTAGGTTTTGCTGCTTTCGGCTTAACCACTTTCTTAGCGGCTGGTTTTTTGGCGGGTTTAGGTTTCTCTCCGAGCTTGAATGATCCAGCAGCTCCGGTTCCTTTCGACTGTTTCAGGGCTCCTTTCTTCACGCCGTTCCGGAGGGCGATCTTCAGGTGTGCGTTGATAGCCTTAGCGTCGGATCCCACTTTGAAGTTAGCCATGATGTATTTCAGTATTGCCTGACGGGACGAGCCTCCACGTTCCTTCAGACTTCCCACTGCAGTGGCCACCATGTCGCTGTACTTTGGATGAGCTGCCGGGGTCTTTGGCTTCTTCACTGCTTTCTTCACTGGAGTCTTCTCTGCCATCTTCGGATTCGTCTGGATGTGATTGTTCGAGAACTGCGCTAGTCAGTGCTAGGTAAGCTGTATGCCCCGCCCGTCCTCGCTCAGCCGTTTAAGCGCTTTTTGCTGCACCTCGCCGAGGACACCTAACGGCGCGTTAGCCTGTCTGTGTGGAAAACAAGTAATTTGTGTTTCCTTGGTGTGAATAAACGTTGTTTATAGCTCTAAATTATTGGAGAAAATTAGTGATATATACACCTATTTGCTAACGGATAGATAGGCAAACGAATGGTGTTTTCAAAATTTAAATCGGTTTCGTAATGAGTGAGCTACATGACATTTTCCTATAATTTTGTCAGTGCGGTTTCACTATTAGTTGAATAGAATTGTTCTAAATTCGTAATATATGCGTTATTTTCATAAACACACTATTTACTTAGTTTCTTAATATATACATGTTCATTGTATATATGGTAATAAATGGTATTTGTGAATAATTTAGATTTAGAATGGGTAAATATCATAGACATGGAAGCACATTTATCGAATTCCTGCTATACTTAATCTCAATCCATAGTCTCCACCATTTTCGATTCGATTATCGCATTTAATTGCTAACAAATATCACATTCTAAGTATGGAATATGTTTTTTGGGGGTTTTTTTCCCTCCCAATTCATACGTCATCGTATCCACATGTGTGTTGTGCTGTATTGTATGTGTGATCATATATATACGTGTACACATGTGTACTTGACTCGACTCTACGCAAACATGTATTAATTCTGTGTTGTCTAGATATCGAACTCGAAAATAAAGAAATGGTGTGTATGTATGGGGGTGTGTTTGTGGGTGTGGGTGTGCGCGCGCTAGTAACAGTCACAGGTGAGAGGGGAAAAAAGGAAAAAAAAAACACATGCACACACTCACACACAAAACAAAACAAAACCACACAAATAGGAGAATCGGATTTCATATTTTTAAAAAATAAAACTGCCGTGGTTGGAGCCCCCGGACTCAGCCTTTCGCAATAAATGTGTTTGGCTCACACATCCATTTTATACATTCTGGGTTAAATTTATACTTTAGAAATTTGAGTCAGAACAACTTTATATTCAGGATAATTCTCTATCGTATAGACGACGACGATACTTACCTTTGATCGTGCACTATACACATACGTACACAGGTATACACGACAACGTACCCACGTGCACGGACAGTGAAAACGACTCCTGCAACTGGGTAAACTGAAATATGTGGAAATTGGAATAATACCACCTGTTTCAACTATTTTGAAAAAAAAATGTATAGCGGAAATTGTCTCGATTTCAGAGTATGATTTTGAAGTGTTTTCACTAGTTTCCACATAAACATTACTATTATTTCATATATGAAATGATTGTTGGTTGAAAGTGGCAATTTTTAGCGTTAGTCGGTACACTACATTTGTGTATTTGAATTCAGATTGTACATGCGTAGTATTAAGAAATAAACCGATACCGTGTCAGCTTATAGGTGTATTAACTGTTGGTTTAACGTGTATATTATTGAAATTCATTCACCTAATCATAAATGGGCGGGGCCGGGCGTGAGTGTGTACTTGTCGGGTGGGAGACGGGGGACGGGGCGGCGACTTAGAAGTTGTAGCAGGTATCAATTGTTTATAACAAAAAAGTGTGTGATGTGAAGTAGTCCTGTGGGGTTGGGTGGGAAGGTGGATTTTCCTTTACTTTCGGGTAGGTGGGTGTATTTGGAGGGTGGGGGTGGGGAAGGGTGTTGTTGGTTTGTTCGTTGGTCAATTATAAGAAGTTACGATTAGTGCTTTTTGCGTATTTTTCGAGGCGTAATTGGATGATTTTCGTGACATGTGGGTAGTCCTAAAAAGGACTGTTTACGTGTCGTTCGGACGGTGTAAGATATACATCTTATTTTTTTGCAGCCTTGGCTTTCTTAGGCTTGTCTGTCTTAGCTTTCTTCGGAGACTTGATAGCCTTTTTCTTAGGGGTCTTGGGCTTGGTAGTTTTCTTGGATGGTTTCTTCTCCGTGGTTTTCTTGGTAGCTGCTTTCTTGGGTGTCTTTGCCTTTGGTTTCTTAGCCGTCGCCGACGTAGTCGCTTTCTTCGCCGCCGGTTTCTTAGGTTTTGCTGCTTTCGGCTTAACCACTTTCTTAGCGGCTGGTTTTTTGGCGGGTTTAGGTTTCTCTCCGAGCTTGAATGATCCAGCAGCTCCGGTTCCTTTCGACTGTTTCAGGGCTCCTTTCTTCACGCCGTTCCGGAGGGCGATCTTCAGGTGTGCGTTGATAGCCTTAGCGTCGGATCCCACTTTGAAGTTAGCCATGATGTATTTCAGTATTGCCTGACGGGACGAGCCTCCACGTTCCTTCAGACTTCCCACTGCAGTGGCCACCATGTCGCTGTACTTTGGATGAGCTGCCGGGGTCTTTGGCTTCTTCACTGCTTTCTTCACTGGAGTCTTCTCTGCCATCTTCGGATTCGTCTGGATGTGATTGTTCGAGAACTGCGCTAGTCAGTGCTAGGTAAGCTGTATGCCCCGCCCGTCCTCGCTCAGCCGTTTAAGCGCTTTTTGCTGCACCTCGCCGAGGACACCTAACGGCGCGTTAGCCTGTCTGTGTGGAAAACAAGTAATTTGTGTTTCCTTGGTGTGAATAAACGTTGTTTATAGCTCTAAATTATTGGAGAAAATTAGTGATATATACACCTATTTGCTAACGGATAGATAGGCAAACGAATGGTGTTTTCAAAATTTAAATCGGTTTCGTAATGAGTGAGCTACATGACATTTTCCTATAATTTTGTCAGTGCGGTTTCACTATTAGTTGAATAGAATTGTTCTAAATTCGTAATATATGCGTTATTTTCATAAACACACTATTTACTTAGTTTCTTAATATATACATGTTCATTGTATATATGGTAATAAATGGTATTTGTGAATAATTTAGATTTAGAATGGGTAAATATCATAGACATGGAAGCACATTTATCGAATTCCTGCTATACTTAATCTCAATCCATAGTCTCCACCATTTTCGATTCGATTATCGCATTTAATTGCTAACAAATATCACATTCTAAGTATGGAATATGTTTTTTGGGGGTTTTTTTCCCTCCCAATTCATACGTCATCGTATCCACATGTGTGTTGTGCTGTATTGTATGTGTGATCATATATATACGTGTACACATGTGTACTTGACTCGACTCTACGCAAACATGTATTAATTCTGTGTTGTCTAGATATCGAACTCGAAAATAAAGAAATGGTGTGTATGTATGGGGGTGTGTTTGTGGGTGTGGGTGTGCGCGCGCTAGTAACAGTCACAGGTGAGAGGGGAAAAAAGGAAAAAAAAAACACATGCACACACTCACACACAAAACAAAACAAAACCACACAAATAGGAGAATCGGATTTCATATTTTTAAAAAATAAAACTGCCGTGGTTGGAGCCCCCGGACTCAGCCTTTCGCAATAAATGTGTTTGGCTCACACATCCATTTTATACATTCTGGGTTAAATTTATACTTTAGAAATTTGAGTCAGAACAACTTTATATTCAGGATAATTCTCTATCGTATAGACGACGACGATACTTACCTTTGATCGTGCACTATACACATACGTACACAGGTATACACGACAACGTACCCACGTGCACGGACAGTGAAAACGACTCCTGCAACTGGGTAAACTGAAATATGTGGAAATTGGAATAATACCACCTGTTTCAACTATTTTGAAAAAAAAATGTATAGCGGAAATTGTCTCGATTTCAGAGTATGATTTTGAAGTGTTTTCACTAGTTTCCACATAAACATTACTATTATTTCATATATGAAATGATTGTTGGTTGAAAGTGGCAATTTTTAGCGTTAGTCGGTACACTACATTTGTGTATTTGAATTCAGATTGTACATGCGTAGTATTAAGAAATAAACCGATACCGTGTCAGCTTATAGGTGTATTAACTGTTGGTTTAACGTGTATATTATTGAAATTCATTCACCTAATCATAAATGGGCGGGGCCGGGCGTGAGTGTGTACTTGTCGGGTGGGAGACGGGGGACGGGGCGGCGACTTAGAAGTTGTAGCAGGTATCAATTGTTTATAACAAAAAAGTGTGTGATGTGAAGTAGTCCTGTGGGGTTGGGTGGGAAGGTGGATTTTCCTTTACTTTCGGGTAGGTGGGTGTATTTGGAGGGTGGGGGTGGGGAAGGGTGTTGTTGGTTTGTTCGTTGGTCAATTATAAGAAGTTAGGATTAGTGCGTTTTGCGTATTTTTCGAGGCGTAATTGGATGATTTTCGTGACATGTGGGTAGTCCTAAAAAGGACTGTTTACGTGTCGTTCGGACGGTGTAAGATATACATCTTATTTTTTTGCAGCCTTGGCTTTCTTAGGCTTGTCTGTCTTAGCTTTCTTCGGAGACTTGATAGCCTTTTTCTTAGGGGTCTTGGGCTTGGTAGTTTTCTTGGATGGTTTCTTCTCCGTGGTTTTCTTGGTAGCTGCTTTCTTGGGTGTCTTTGCCTTTGGTTTCTTAGCCGTCGCCGACGTAGTCGCTTTCTTCGCCGCCGGTTTCTTAGGTTTTGCTGCTTTCGGCTTAACCACTTTCTTAGCGGCTGGTTTTTTGGCGGGTTTAGGTTTCTCTCCGAGCTTGAATGATCCAGCAGCTCCGGTTCCTTTCGACTGTTTCAGGGCTCCTTTCTTCACGCCGTTCCGGAGGGCGATCTTCAGGTGTGCGTTGATAGCCTTAGCGTCGGATCCCACTTTGAAGTTAGCCATGATGTATTTCAGTATTGCCTGACGGGACGAGCCTCCACGTTCCTTCAGACTTCCCACTGCAGTGGCCACCATGTCGCTGTACTTTGGATGAGCTGCCGGGGTCTTTGGCTTCTTCACTGCTTTCTTCACTGGAGTCTTCTCTGCCATCTTCGGATTCGTCTGGATGTGATTGTTCGAGAACTGCGCTAGTCAGTGCTAGGTAAGCTGTATGCCCCGCCCGTCCTCGCTCAGCCGTTTAAGCGCTTTTTGCTGCACCTCGCCGAGGACACCTAACGGCGCGTTAGCCTGTCTGTGTGGAAAACAAGTAATTTGTGTTTCCTTGGTGTGAATAAACGTTGTTTATAGCTCTAAATTATTGGAGAAAATTAGTGATATATACACCTATTTGCTAACGGATAGATAGGCAAACGAATGGTGTTTTCAAAATTTAAATCGGTTTCGTAATGAGTGAGCTACATGACATTTTCCTATAATTTTGTCAGTGCGGTTTCACTATTAGTTGAATAGAATTGTTCTAAATTCGTAATATATGCGTTATTTTCATAAACACACTATTTACTTAGTTTCTTAATATATACATGTTCATTGTATATATGGTAATAAATGGTATTTGTGAATAATTTAGATTTAGAATGGGTAAATATCATAGACATGGAAGCACATTTATCGAATTCCTGCTATACTTAATCTCAATCCATAGTCTCCACCATTTTCGATTCGATTATCGCATTTAATTGCTAACAAATATCACATTCTAAGTATGGAATATGTTTTTTGGGGGTTTTTTTCCCTCCCAATTCATACGTCATCGTATCCACATGTGTGTTGTGCTGTATTGTATGTGTGATCATATATATACGTGTACACATGTGTACTTGACTCGACTCTACGCAAACATGTATTAATTCTGTGTTGTCTAGATATCGAACTCGAAAATAAAGAAATGGTGTGTATGTATGGGGGTGTGTTTGTGGGTGTGGGTGTGCGCGCGCTAGTAACAGTCACAGGTGAGAGGGGAAAAAAGGAAAAAAAAAACACATGCACACACTCACACACAAAACAAAACAAAACCACACAAATAGGAGAATCGGATTTCATATTTTTAAAAAATAAAACTGCCGTGGTTGGAGCCCCCGGACTCAGCCTTTCGCAATAAATGTGTTTGGCTCACACATCCATTTTATACATTCTGGGTTAAATTTATACTTTAGAAATTTGAGTCAGAACAACTTTATATTCAGGATAATTCTCTATCGTATAGACGACGACGATACTTACCTTTGATCGTGCACTATACACATACGTACACAGGTATACACGACAACGTACCCACGTGCACGGACAGTGAAAACGACTCCTGCAACTGGGTAAACTGAAATATGTGGAAATTGGAATAATACCACCTGTTTCAACTATTTTGAAAAAAAAATGTATAGCGGAAATTGTCTCGATTTCAGAGTATGATTTTGAAGTGTTTTCACTAGTTTCCACATAAACATTACTATTATTTCATATATGAAATGATTGTTGGTTGAAAGTGGCAATTTTTAGCGTTAGTCGGTACACTACATTTGTGTATTTGAATTCAGATTGTACATGCGTAGTATTAAGAAATAAACCGATACCGTGTCAGCTTATAGGTGTATTAACTGTTGGTTTAACGTGTATATTATTGAAATTCATTCACCTAATCATAAATGGGCGGGGCCGGGCGTGAGTGTGTACTTGTCGGGTGGGAGACGGGGGACGGGGCGGCGACTTAGAAGTTGTAGCAGGTATCAATTGTTTATAACAAAAAAGTGTGTGATGTGAAGTAGTCCTGTGGGGTTGGGTGGGAAGGTGGATTTTCCTTTACTTTCGGGTAGGTGGGTGTATTTGGAGGGTGGGGGTGGGGAAGGGTGTTGTTGGTTTGTTCGTTGGTCAATTATAAGAAGTTAGGATTAGTGCGTTTTGCGTATTTTTCGAGGCGTAATTGGATGATTTTCGTGACATGTGGGTAGTCCTAAAAAGGACTGTTTACGTGTCGTTCGGACGGTGTAAGATATACATCTTATTTTTTTGCAGCCTTGGCTTTCTTAGGCTTGTCTGTCTTAGCTTTCTTCGGAGACTTGATAGCCTTTTTCTTAGGGGTCTTGGGCTTGGTAGTTTTCTTGGATGGTTTCTTCTCCGTGGTTTTCTTGGTAGCTGCTTTCTTGGGTGTCTTTGCCTTTGGTTTCTTAGCCGTCGCCGACGTAGTCGCTTTCTTCGCCGCCGGTTTCTTAGGTTTTGCTGCTTTCGGCTTAACCACTTTCTTAGCGGCTGGTTTTTTGGCGGGTTTAGGTTTCTCTCCGAGCTTGAATGATCCAGCAGCTCCGGTTCCTTTCGACTGTTTCAGGGCTCCTTTCTTCACGCCGTTCCGGAGGGCGATCTTCAGGTGTGCGTTGATAGCCTTAGCGTCGGATCCCACTTTGAAGTTAGCCATGATGTATTTCAGTATTGCCTGACGGGACGAGCCTCCACGTTCCTTCAGACTTCCCACTGCAGTGGCCACCATGTCGCTGTACTTTGGATGAAGCTTAACGTCCTTGTTCCGGTTATAACCGAGCCTAGGACACTAAGGGGGAGGGGGCTGGTAGGGCCGAGGCTTTAGGGTGTGCAATTTCGCTTTTTAGTAATCACCAAACAGGTCTAATATGGGGAGGACAGATCTGACTATATCTATACCCTAACGTCTAAAGAAAAAAAAAAAAAAAAAAAAAAAAAAAAACTGGGGAAATTTTGGACTGTCACAGAAACGCCTAGTCCTACTCTAGTCTCACTTTATATTTCCCTAATATAAACCTATGCTCTGTGGCGGCTAGCAGTTAGCCTTCTCTTTTTCGAAAACCAGCAGAGGTTCTTTAACGTGCACGGCGTGACTCACTGTACACCGGACCCCCGTTTAACGTCCCTTCCGAAGGACAAGAAGTTTTAGAAGATAGCGGGAGAGAGTGTATGGGAAAGTCGGAAATTGGAAAATAGGTTTAGCTTGTTAGCTGGTGTAGGTTTGTTATTTGTAGATGGGATTACTAGCCACCATTTGACAAGGTTAGTCATGCTGGTCTAGAGTGGATTTTAAAAGTGGGGAACTGTGTTATTAAGTTCAGTTATGAGAGTGGATGTGATGGGGTGATGTAAAGAATGTGCTGGAATTGGGTTAGCGTAGATTTTTGGGATTAGTGAGAATAAATGTGAATTATTATACAATCGATGTCGTTCGGGAGACTGTAGATTACTGTGTATAATCGTCTACATGTCTACCCTACTAGAGCAGGGATTTGTATATTAGAAGGTGGAAGGTAGGGTGGAAGAGATTTTGTAATGGTTGTTGGCTTTGGGTTTCGGCCCAGTGTATGTTGTATTTATGTAGGAGATGTTTTTGTGTGTGTATGTGGTGTTGTGGGTATGGTTTAAAAAAAAAAAAAAAAAAAAAAAAAAAAAAAAAATGGGGGGGGGGGGGGGGAATCTTAATGTTTTTTTTTTTTTTTTTTTTACAATGTCCCCTGCTAAGGGATGTGGTGTGTGTTATTGGCATGTATTAAAGGGTATTGTTGGTATGTGTGAGGTGGTGAAATTATAGTCCTGTGTCCAGTGTTGAATACACCTCCCTGTAAAGTCAATTACAGAGGGCTGTGTATCCTGGTTTCCCTACCTACCATAGGTTACTGACCACCCATTGGGGACATGTAGATTCGAATACGTCCACTGTTTATCCAGTTATAGTAAGCAGTGGTTGTACGATCTACAAGTAGTACCTATTTGTGTTTTTATTCTATACTGGACGTGGACTCATAATTGCGTATATTGCGTGTGTGTGTGTGTGTTTTTTGATTTTTTTTTTTTTTATATATATATATATATATATAATTATATCGCTTTCCTAGATTTTATCAATATAATCAATATCCGTTAGATAGGAGGTTAATTGGTCGAATACATATTTTCTATGTTGTTTTGGAGGGTTGAGTACCGTTTTGGAATCGAATTTCATATTGTCTATATGCTCAATTTGGTTTTGGAAAACTGATCTAAAGTTGTCATGGGTGGTGCATTCGAACAGAATGTGTTCTATGGTTTCCGGTTCACCACAGTTTGGACAATATGGACTGACTTCCTTTTTAATACGGTTGATGTTATGACCGAGTTTGGTGTAGCCTAATCGAAGTCTAGTGATAACAGTATCCTCTACTTTATTATAACTATATAACTGAGGTTGGATCTTAACATTGCTCTCGATGGAATAGAGCCAGTTATTAGTTAATTTCGACCAATTTTCCTGCCTTATCAATTGAGTTTTGTCATTGATTATACTGACGACCTCTGATACACTCAAGTCTATATTTAGATGAACATCACGTGACCCTAAGGCTGCTCTAGCGAGTTGATCTGCTATCTCGTTACCTAAAATGTCGACATGAGATGGAATCCATTCGAATTTTAGATCTATTCCTAATTGATCGATCTCGGTGATCATATAATGAATTGCATTAAGCAGTTTAGGTCTACTGCTATTTCCAGTTGTCAAGGATTGTAAGGAGCTGAGGGAGTCCGAAAGAATGACTACTCGTTCAAATTTGGTGTGGTTTTTCTTAATACCTAGTAATGCTATTTGAATAGCCATGAGTTCAGCTGTGTAGACCGAGGCTCTGTCACTTAGTCGGAGAGATTTTCTGATGTTATATGTATCGTTATATATACCTATCCCTACTCTATCATTGGTTGGATTTTTAGAGCCATCGGTATAAAATTTAACGAAGTTGTAATATTTCTTATCTATCAACTCTAATGCTAGGTGTTTTGCGCCTATCGGGTCGTGGTGTTTATCTAACGTCTTATGCAGTAATAGCGATACGTTTGGTGATGTTTTTAACCACGGGACTGGAAATCTTGTTTGCGGGAGATCTTGACACCTTCTAAACCATATTTCTGTTTTAATCTAAGTATTTCTGAAGGATAGGGAGCCCTGATGTTGGTAACAGGTATTTCACTATTTTGTATTGCTTTGTTTAGTAAGAACCTATCCCCATGATTTTGGGTTCTAGCCCAGTATTTTAGAGTAAGGTTTTCTCGCCTAAGTGTTAATGTTGTTTCGCCGGCCTCTGCTAGTAAACTATTGCTGTTGGTGTTTTTGATGGCCCTTAGCGCTACCCTTAAGGCTGTGTGTTGTATTACATCTAGATGTTTTAATACTGTGTCACTAGCTATATTATATACCTGGCACCCGTAATCTAACCTAACGGCCTTATATAACATTAATTGAGTTGTTTTATTGGCTAACAACCAGAAATATACCTCAATGGTGTGTTTTTTTATATAACATTATATGAGGTTTTAATGAGTTGTTTTATTGGCGCCATTACATTTTCCTATAATTTTACAACCAGAAATATACCTCATGGTGTTAATTGCCTTTTGGCATTTCCTTTACATATTGAATATGTTTACTCCATGAATAATTATTGTAAATACCTAAAATTTTAATTTGGTCTTGGCCTAGGTATATATAATTCTAGAGAAATACATTGCTACAGTTTTTTGTTTAGATGGTTTAAAACCCCACTTATTGGCCCACGTTAATTGCTATAAGATTTTTTTGGATATGTTTGGTTAACACACGATATGGTTTTTATCAATGTTTTGTTTATTGACATTGGGATTATATATCCTGGTAACTGTTTGGTTAATATATTTGACTAGTGTAATATATACATGTTGATCGCATTCATTGTATATATGTGTGGAAATAATTTGTGTTTCCTTGGGTAAATGGTATTTTAGTCCATATGAATAATTTAGATTTTAGCTACATGGCATTTTTTAATTTTGTCAGTGCGGTTTCACTATTAGGTAATTGTTCATAACGTATATGCGTGTTTCATAAACACAGCTATTTACCTAATATATACATGTTCATTGGGTAATAAATGGTATTTGTGAATAATTTAGATGTGCACATTTATCGAATTCCTGCTATACTTAATCTCAATCCATAGTCTCCACCATTTTCGATTCGATTATCGCATTTAATTGCTAACAAATATCACATTCTAAGTATGGAATATGTTTTTTGGGGGTTTTTTTCCCTCCCAATTCATACGTCATCGTATCCACATGTGTGTTGTGCTGTATTGTATGTGTGATCATATATATACGTGTACACATGTGTACTTGACTCGACTCTACGCAAACATGTATTAATTCTGTGTTGTCTAGATATCGAACTCGAAAATAAAGAAATGGTGTGTATGTATGGGGGTGTGTTTGTGGGTGTGGGTGTGCGCGCGCTAGTAACAGTCACAGGTGAGAGGGGAAAAAAAGGAAAAAAAAACACATGCACACACTCACACACAAAACAAAACAAAACCACACAAATAGGAGAATCGGATTTCATATTTTTAAAAAATAAAACTGCCGTGGTTGGAGCCCCCGGACTCAGCCTTTCGCAATAAATGTGTTTGGCTCACACATCCATTTTATACATTCTGGGTTAAATTTATACTTTAGAAATTTGAGTCAGAACAACTTTATATTCAGGATAATTCTCTATCGTATAGACGACGACGATACTTACCTTTGATCGTGCACTATACACATACGTACACAGGTATACACGACAACGTACCCACGTGCACGGACAGTGAAAACGACTCCTGCAACTGGGTAAACTGAAATATGTGGAAATTGGAATAATACCACCTGTTTCAACTATTTTGAAAAAAAAATGTATAGCGGAAATTGTCTCGATTTCAGAGTATGATTTTGAAGTGTTTTCACTAGTTTCCACATAAACATTACTATTATTTCATATATGAAATGATTGTTGGTTGAAAGTGGCAATTTTTAGCGTTAGTCGGTACACTACATTTGTGTATTTGAATTCAGATTGTACATGCGTAGTATTAAGAAATAAACCGATACCGTGTCAGCTTATAGGTGTATTAACTGTTGGTTTAACGTGTATATTATTGAAATTCATTCACCTAATCATAAATGGGCGGGGCCGGGCGTGAGTGTGTACTTGTCGGGTGGGAGACGGGGGACCGGCGACTTAGAAGTTGTAGCAGGTATCAATTGTTTATAACAAAAAAGTGTGTGATGTGAAGTAGTCCTGTGGGGTTGGGTGGGAAGGTGGATTTTCCTTTACTTTCGGGTAGGTGGGTGTATTTGGAGGGTGGGGGTGGGGAAGGGTGTTGTTGGTTTGTTCTTGGTCAATTATAAGAAGTTAGGATTAGTTCTTTTGCCATCTTTCGATTCGTAATTGGATGATTGTTCGAGACTGTGCGTCCTAAAAAGTGTTAGTGTCGTCGCTGTTTATTTTTTTGCAGCCTTGGCTTTCCTTTCTTTTTTTTTTTTGATAGCCTTTTTCTTAGGGGTCTTGGGCTTGGTAGCGATCTTCAGGTGGTAGCTGCTTTCTTGGGTGTCTTTGCCTTTGGCTTTCGCCGACGTAGTCGCACTTTCGCCGCCGGTTTCTTAGTTATCACCATGATGTATTTCAGTATGGTTTTTTGGCGGGTTTAGGTTTCTCTCCGGCTTGACTATAGCAGCTCTTCCTTTCGACGTTCCTCCTTTCTTCACGCCGTTCCGGAGGGCACTGGGTGGCCATTTTGTACTTTGAAGTTATGATGTATTTCTGCCTGACGGGACCTACTCTTTCAGGCACTTTATGAGCTATTTCTTCTTCACTGCTTTCTTCACTGGAGTCTTCTCTGCCATCTTCGGATTCGTCTGGATGTGATTGTGGCGCGCTAGTCAGTGCTAGGTAAGCTGTATGCCCCGCCCGTCCTCGCTCAGCCGTTTAAGCGCTTTTTGCTGCACCTCGCCGAGGACACCTAACGGCGCGTTAGCCTGTCTGTGTGGAAAACAAGTAATTTGTGTTTCCTTGGTGTGAATAAACGTTGTTTATAGCTCTAAATTATTGGAGAAAATTAGTGAATATATACACCTATTTGCTAACGGATAGATAGGCAAACGAATGGTGTTTTCAAAATTTAAATCGGTTTCGTAATGAGTGAGCTACATGACATTTTCCTATAATTTTGTCAGTGCGGTTTCACTATTAGTTGAATAGAATTGTTCTAAATTCGTAATATATGCGTTATTTTCATAAACACACTATTTACTTAGTTTCTTATATATACATGTTCATTGTATATATGGTAATAAATGGTATTTGTGAATAATTTAGATTTAGAATGGGTAAAATATCATAGACATGGAAGCACATTTATCGAATTCCTGCTATACTTAATCTCAATCCATAGTCTCCACCATTTTCGATTCGATTATCGCATTTAATTGCTAACAAATATCACATTCTAAGTATGGAATATGTTTTTTGGGGGTTTTTTTCCCTCC